>NC_047503.1:11319483-11612365 GCF_902827115.2 Pseudochaenichthys georgianus | reverse complement strand
GGCCACCACCAGTTATATGCATAGATATATGGCCACCACCAGTTATATGCATAGATACCATAGTTAGGGTCTGAGAGATCTTTGGGAAGCCAGTACGGCGCTGATGTCCGGGTGAATGTAGGTTGTGAAGGCGGAGGAGGACCACCGTCCTAGTTGTTGTAGGGATGAGGTAGAGAGACCTTGATTAGCAGCAGAGGTGGCTGCACCTATCCTGAAGGAATGTCCCGGGTATGATATAGGTGATAGGCCGGATTTAATGAGAACTTGCTTGAGGTAGAAATTGACAGGGGCCATGACCCTGCGAACCACTATCCGTGAAGAACCTCATTGAGTCAGAGGAACGCACGAGGTCATCGTAAAAGAAAGTAACTCCGTTCCAGTGGGCGAGCAGGAGGGACCAGAAACGAAAGTCTGAGCGGCAGCCTTCGTCTAAGAAAAGGCAGTCATGGAGTTTGTCGACCGCTGATGCTGCGTCCAGGAGGTGAGAGATGAACGAGCGCCCCTGGGGGATGACGTGCATGGCGAAGTTGAGGTGTCCGAGAAGGGAGAGCAACTGTTGTTTTGTGATAACTTGTTACTCGCAGTATGACTTGTTGATGTCCCGGATGCGCTGCAATTTGTCGGAGGGGAAAGACGCCTTCATGTCTATGGAGTCGAGGATGATGCCTAAGAACTCTAAGCGTGTGTCGGGACCTAACGTTTTCTCTTTGGAGAGAGGGACACCTAACTCCTGAAGCAGTGTTTAAGCTTGGCCAGTGAGATCACTGAGCTGTCCTGTGGCGGGTCTATGGGGAGGAGTCGTCCAGTAGGTGAAGGACGGAGGGGATTCTGACGATGTTCAGCAGGATCCAGCAGAGCGCTTCCGAGAAGGAATTGAAGATGCAGGGGCTGCTTCTGCGAAGATAGAGTTTGGACTCCCACTTAATACCGAACGAATTCCACTGAGACGGATGAATGGGGATGATTTTGAAGGCATCGGTAATGTCCGCTTTGGAGAGCCGAGCTCCGTGCCCTGTGAACTTGATCATCTTTATTGCATTATCCACTGAGGCATGGTGAAGGGAGAACTGATCTGGAGGGATGATGCTATTGACGCTGCCGAATGGCCGGAGCGGGGAGCGGACAGATCGAAAATCAGCCTTTTATTTACGTGTGGCTTATTCCGATGGGATTTGAACGGAACACTGAGAAGGGGGGGGAGCTAAAAGGGCCGATTATATATCCTTTGAGAAGTTCTTTGTCGAAGAGCTGGGAAACTATGTTGGGTTCTTTAGCGGCTGACTGTAAGTTTCTTGCTACGAAAGTCACTGTGGGAGATGGGAGGACCCCTACCCTGAAGCCTTGGGAGAGCCCTGACAGGAGATAGTCAACAAACACGGAATCTGGGTGAGTAGATAGCGCAGCTGCTAGCTGAGGGATGATAATGGGAGTGGAGGGGTGATATTCCAATTTTATTTATTTGTTCTTCCTCCACGAGGTTTCTGGCGCAGAGCTACTGTGACGGCCCGTCCACACGGTGGCGTGCGTTAAAGCTTCCAACGCTTCTGCCCATTCACTTTGAATAGGGTGACGTCACTTTTAGCAGGACTGTATTTTGGGAAGCGACGTGGAGCGTTGCTGGTGTTGCTCGCTTCAAAAGTTGAGCAATGTTCAATTTTTTGGCGCCTCGGCAGAAGAGTCAGCCAATGAAATCCTGTTTATGCAAATCTGCCAGTACAAGCGCTAACCAGTCAAACAGCGTGTATGCTGGGAGAGACTACGCAGGTCATTACCTCATATTCCAAAAAATTGAGGGAAAATTCATTATAGCGATAGTGAATCACCCGGTGCTGAATGATCGGTCTCTGTTCATCTACCGGGATACAAACCAGAGGAGCGAGGCATGGAGGGAGGTGGCAGAGACAGTGGGTGAAACTGGTTTTCGCCTGTTGGAGAATTTTTTTTCCCAGTTTACTTCGTTTTAACATTGCTATTGCTTTGTATGTCGGGGGCAAGAGATTCATGTAATTGGTTGTTGGTCACGTTGCTCGCAAAAAAAAATAAAAAATCCCCAAGCTTCAGACACGCCGACCGCCAACGTCAACGCACGCTGCTGTGCGGACCAGTAGCGTAGGCAGAAATGTACTTTAGGGTGGGCCTGTAAAAATATAGGGTGGGCCAGATTTTTATTCTGCGCATCAGAAGCTAACAAGAGTCCCCGCCGGTACCGGTGGCAGATTACTTTTAGAATACTTCCTTTCTTCTCTTTCCTCTTCTTCTTCTTTCTTTGGAATACTTTCTTTTCCATAACAGATGGGTATGTTTTGGTGAACGGAAGACACGTATTTTACTGTTTTATCAAGAGCACAACACAACATCTTAGTGTCATTCTGGACAGCTCTCATCTGCACCACACATAACAACTCACCCATACTGCATTCTTGTACCGTCTTAAAACCTTTCCTTGGAATATGTTATGCATTGTAAGGTGTCCTGGGGTGCTTTGAAAGGCGCCCCTAAATAGAATGAATTATCATTATTATTTATTATCTGAAACGATGTAATAACTTTTTTCCAGTCACTTGCCCTATGCATTCAGCAGACCATTCACTTTGATTTGATCGTTATAAATGTCATCATTTTGACAATAAATAAATGCTACATAAACGTTATCTTCCACGTTTTATCTAACCATCTCCGTTTCTACCTTTCAATATATTTTGAAAGAGAACTCTCTCTCTCTCATCTGCGTGCGGGGGCGGGGCCTCACAGACACGCTGCGCAGTGTGCACACGGTTCTGCCGGTCATGAATATTACATTTTGTGAGGAAACTTCTCAACCAATAATTCCAATAAGTATTCACTTCAGGTTTACGAAAGTAACTGACTCAGTCAGATTACTCGTTTTTCAAATGTAACGCCCGCTCAATATACTTGATTTTTTGTATTTCTGATTACGTAACGCCGTTACATGTATTCCGTAACAACCCGACCCTGTGTAAGGGTGAGTGCAAACATTTTCGTTAACACTAGTACCTGAGTGCCACGGAAGTCGAAGCTCCTGTGACGGAGTCTTCCAGGGCATGGAGGCGAGCATCGATAGCTATCATGGAGCTAGCCAGGGATTGTGGGGAGCCGGCCACGCTACTCTCCATAAATAGTTAGTGACGCTCCCGGACTGGCGAACCTCGGAAGGGGTGGATTTTGGAGGTGGACGGGATCCTGGAGGGCTCGACTTCCTGCCCTTTTTGTTTACCTCTGCGGCTGCGGCTGCGTCCTCGCCCTGCTCTCTGGGGAGCTGACTGGAGCTGCTGCCCCGGACTGGGGAGCTGTGCTGGAGACCTGATCCGAGAGCTCTCGGAGCTGCGAGAGAGTGAGGCCTGGGGCTGTCACAATCTTAAGGAGAACCCAAATGCAGCACTCGAGAAACCAAGGAGAATTGGTAATATACTTTATTGGAGATTCCACTGGATCGGAGGAATACCAACCGGGCAGTATAACGCACCGGAGGACAGCGGGCAGGCCAGGCAGGATAGTCGAGGGACAGGCAGGATCAGGAAACAGGCAGAGCAGGCAGGTCGGGGACAGGCAGGGTCGGAACCGGGTAGGCAATCTAGTGTTGAACGCGGGAGAGACAAGCATGAGGCAAAGTACAATCTGGCAAAGAGTGTGTATAAGGTGCGGGTTTAAATACTGGCAGAAGCTAATGGGTGCAGAAGAGAAAGAGAGTGAGTTAACGAGTGGGTGTGGAAAACAGGTGAGACAGGTGAATGGAAAACTACCGGTGAATGATGGAGCAGACTATGACAGGGGCTGTGGGGATGTCCTGCTGCAGGAGCCGGGCGATGAGGAAGTCTGCCTCTGGTGATAGGCCGCTGTGGGGAGCCGAACCGGGCTCGAAGATTTCCATACCAGGTTCGTGATCTGAATTGTCCGAGTTGGACATCTTGAGCTAGTTTTTCTTGTGCTTTTTTTTTTTTTCTCACGAGGAGGAGTATTGTAGTACTGCTACTGCGTGCAGTCATCTGCAACTGACAGGGAGGAAGAGCAGGCATTTAAGGAATTTAGCATGTGCAGCTATTGGCTGCTGAGGGGTGACGCCCTCATATTTAATGAGGGGGGAAGGGAGCCATCGAGTGACGTGTAAGTGACTCTTGTTAGGTCTTCCTTATTGAACTTGCGCTAAGCTTCATTTCCTCCACCTTGTTGCTCAGTGTGTGGACTTCAGATAGCTCATTTCTGTTTTTGTCACATTTTGAAAATAGTTTAAGTATTAGCAGTCATTTTAAGATGTTTTCTTCATTTTATTAGAGATAAAAGAAAGTTATGTATTCCATGGCAAATTAGATGATGCTAAATAAACAAGAGCATGTGGAAACATTTAATTTCAGAGCTGCAAAAATGTTAAATGGCCAGAAAGCAGCCTTTTTCAATTAATGAGAGGGTTTTGCCAGTCTGTAATATCGTGACCCTTCAGTTTGAGTGCTAGCCCTTCTTTCCACATTACATTATTTCCCCCTATTGATAGACCAGTTCAAACCTTCTCCAGACAAAATCAGTTTTGTTATCCAACCACACCTGCTTCTTGAGCCTCTTTGACGCCATTGCCTGAAAGCAGAGCTCTCAACAGCATGGATCTTTCTTGCATTCGGCTTCCAGTACAAAGACCCTTTATGAGAGAAATAAAGAGTAAAGACACATGAAAATAAAATGTTAAAAGGGGCACATTGTTGTACTGATAGCACTTTTAGACCCTTATCTTTTGCACAAATGGAAATAAAATATAGAATAATTATATTTACCAATTGTCCCTTCAGACTCAACGATTTAATTCCCAACGGTGTCTGTAAGGATGTACTCTTCACTGTCTCCCATGGCCACATTCACTTTTCCTGTGATCAGTGGAACACTTGCCTCTGATTCAACAAATCTGATCATGACCACCCTTGTGGAAACAATCTTTCCATCCATTATTTCTGACACATATATTGACCTGTAATGCAAAAAGAACAGTGACACACATTTAGTTAGCAACATGGACTAAAACGTAACATTCTAAAGCATGCCAACGTGTGAAATGGGCATCTCATTACCTTTGAAATGACCGAGGGGTGCTAATTGATCTAGTCAACTGACTCATGTTTGCAGTAGACATTGGCTGACTATGACGAAAAGCAAACGGCCGTGACTCAGCTGGCTCTGTCTGGATCCTTTGAGTCTCCCCAGGTTTTTCCCCATGAACCTCATAATGGCCGTGATCAGAGAGGTCCAGGGAGCAGAAACACCCACTATCCAATGGAAAAACCGCAACGTTGGCGGCATCAGTGATGAAAAGGCTACCTGCGTTGACCTAAAAGAAAATAACAGGTTATATATATTTCACAATTTCCTTTTAAACAATCACTTCTTTGTCTTTCCATATGTGTCCTTGCATAATTTCTTCCTTTGTGTTGTTTCTTCAATGGTGCTAGTGGTTTATTAATTGTATTAAAAAAACATGCAGTTAGTAGTTAATCCTCAATATTATTTGTATGCCTATATAAGACCTCAGTATCAATCTAAATGTCACTGATATAGTTTATAAATAAATGTCTTGCTGGACTGTACGACTAAATTGTCTCAGGGCTGTCACCAAGTAAATGCTGTTTTTAAGTTGTTGAAGTTTTTTCTTGCTTCGCTTCTGAAAAGTTCAATTATAGTTATGCAGCTATTTGTGTAAAACAGTTCATATACAATAATTATCATTGAATCTTTTCACATCTTTTCATGCCATGTCTATTTTGTGCACAAAATTAAGAATAAAATCCGATAACATCCTAATAATATCCTTCCCCATTTACAATGTGATATCTAAATATTGTTTTGTTTTTAAATTGAATGATTAACTGACTCTCTCGTCCAGATGACTCGTAGCTTTATTGCTATTGAAACAAGGTTAGCTTGTTACACGTTAACACACCATGTGCCTGTTCAATCAATAATTAATCACGGATCCCTTAAAAATACCTGAAAAATGCGGCTGATTCTGTCGACGCGCATGTCGTCTATTTTAAGAGTAACTCGCTGGCTGCCTCTGAAAAGAAAGTATGACTCCATCTCCGTTTTTATTGTTAACAATATATTGCTATCGCCGTGTCCGACAAGTCGTTCTTGGCGGTAATGTGTGCATTACACAGGGTACATTTACGGCATGGTGCCGTAAATGTACCATCAATTTACACCAGGACTGCTGTGCGCATGACAGGAAAGTTTGATCGCAGGAAATATCACCCTCCTTATTAATAATAATGGAGTCCAGTTTGTTGGCCTACAGAGAAGTTATACAAAGTATGATAAAAGATGGTTATACTGATCAAAATATATCCGATCATCTCCAGTATGAATGTGGCTTAACAAAAGGGTTCTCCCAAACAAACATCCGTCGCTTTTGTACCCAAAATGGTATAGGCAGAGAGCGAGTGCACGATTCCCAACTGGAAGTAGAGGTTGCTAAAGCAGCTGTTGAGGTGAGGTAGGCCTATGGCTTAATTCAGTGATGTAAAGTAATTACGTAGATTTACTCAAGTACTGTACTTATTACTTCATAGTAATAGAGTGGTGTAGTGAAGCGTCCTAAAACCCGGAAGTAAGTTCCTTCTGGTTCCCTCGACAAAAAAGCAATGTAATTTCGCCATAGGATTTTAGAAAATAGCTCGAAATAATGTCTGTGGTTGACACACATTTAAGAGACGGATCACGTTTTGTTCAGTCGGATAATCTCCACATGTCTACCCTACTTTTATAATTTTATAATCATAAATCGAATCGAAAGATTTATGATTTTAGGACGTGTCACTGCACGATCGGAATGCTGGGAGGAGTAAATGGCCAGAAAGAATCCAAGAAACTTCTTGTAAAATTGACAGGGTTTTAATTATAGTAAACATGACGTTCCTCTGAGGCTGTGACGGGAGAGGGGCCGTATAAACGTGTCAGCTCCGATTATAAACTCTGGTACTTCCAGTCTTCTCCCATTGGTTGGCGGCGTCATATTCCGTTGCCCTCTATTGACGTAGCTAAACATCCATTCATAAACATTTAAATAGCTATATACATGATAGTTAACCATATAGTAACAGTTGATATGTTAGCATCGATGAGTGGCAGTTGGAGACGGTGTGTTTAGTATGTAACTACACGCGTTTTTATCCATCTCTTCACTAATGCTGCTTGATATGCTACATCCCACTGTGAATGATAAAAACAATGCAAATTCCGGTTCCGGAAGCTACTACCTCCGATATTTGTCCGTGGGGGAACAATACATCAGTGGACTAAAGTTCCGGTTTCATTTGTATATTGATTATTCTCACAATATAAACAAATGTAACGAGCCCTGAATTATGGGTTTTCTTTGAGACGTAGGAGCTGAGTTGAGGCTTAACAATGATGTGACAGAAATACTCACTAATAACTTTGGACATAATTGTGTAAATAATAATGAGATAACTTTTCTGGGGTTTTTTGGTTTCAATTAGAACTAAAAAACAAACGGTTAAAACGTACATTGGTCCTATTTAGTTTTTGTTTTGTGTTTACAAATTCAGACTGGACCAACATATGGAAGAAAAATGATGACTGGTTACCTGGCTTCAAAAGGAATCCGAGCATCAGAGGGGCGTGTTAGTCGTGTCCTCAGAGAAACTAACCAGCCATATCATGCAGATCGGTATCGTGTAGGTATTATTAAAAAACATCTAGATTTTCCTGTATTGTACATTGCTGTGAACATATTGTGAGAACAATAACATTGTGTTTAATTCCTCAGAGATTAAGAAATTTAAATCCAGTGCCATACAGTGCAGAGTACATGGGTCACAAATTGCACATTGACCAAAACGAGAAACTGGTGATGTATGGGGTGACCCACATCCTTGCCGTGGACGGATTCTCCAGCAACATTGTAAACCACTCCACCATGCCAGTGAAAAACAACCTGACCATATATCAAGAGGTTTACCAGTAAGTTTCAGTGCCCTGTTTCTGTTATAATAATAACCTAATAAAAAGGTTGCAAACAGCAGACAGTAAATAATTTAGTAAACATTTAGCTAAATAAAAACACAATGGCTAATTGTAGCTTTATTTGAACAGTTTTATTTGGGAAAAATATTGTAAATCGAAAACTACTGACAGGTAACCACTGTATATTGTACGTTACTTGGTAATTGATTGATGAGATCAACATTTTAACTGCGTACACAATTCGCTTTAGCAATGCTTAGGTTGTAATAACAAACATGAAATTCTGTTACATGTCATAAGACTTTTGTATTGCTGTTTTGCAGGAGTGCTGTCCTACGATATGGAATGTGGGACCAAATCCGAGTAGACCATGGAAAATAATTCGACTTGACTCTTTTCATGCAGGAGAAATTGGCAGACTACCGGAATAACACAGGGAGACAGCCATACATGCAAACAAAGTCAACACAGGCGAGTTGTTTTTGTATCTGAATTGCAATCAACGTGTTCATACATTACATTACATGTTGCTGGACTGTCTGCAGCACTGGATGCTTTAAGGGCCCTACCCTAAAGTGGACAGCAGTTCAGTTGTTTATTGTTAAGTTTATTGGTTATTGTTAAGTGGTGTGTGTTCAAATTCCAGGTTCCATGATATCATCATACAGAACATTATTGTTGTAGTTTTCTTTAGCTGTATGACTTGTTAATTGTTCATCTGCAATGTTTAATAAATAGAAAATTGTTTGAATGTGTGTCCATGGTATGTTTAATTATGTTTCTAAACACAGGCCAATAGCTGCATACGTAAGGCAATACAATCAAACACTATTATTTTATCATCCACGCACCAACAGAACATTTGGAAATCAACCATTAATCAGAGGTTGTCGAAGTAATCAGATGTTGTACTTGAGTAAAAGTAGAAGTACTCAGATCTTGTACTGGAGTAAAAGTAGAAGTAATCAGATCTTGTACTTGAGTAAAAGTAGAAGTACTCAGGTATTGTAAAAGTAGAAGTACTCAGATATTGTACTTGAGTAAAAGTAGAAGTACTCAGGTCTTGTAAAAGTAGAAGTACTCAGGTCTTGTAAAAGTAGAAGTACTCAGATCTTGTACTTGAGTAAAAGTAGAAGTACCAGAGTGTAGGAATACTCTGTTACAGTAAAAGTCCTGCATTCAAAATGTTCCTCAAGTGAAAGTAGAAAAGTATTATCATCAAAATATAGTGAAAGTAGCGACAGTGAAAGTAGTCGTTGTGCAGATTGATCCATTTCAGAATTATATATATGATGTGTTTTATAATGATTGATCATGAAAGTGTTCTCAAAGCTGGTAAAGGTGCAGCTAGTCTGAATGACTTGGTATACTGCAGGGTAGCTTGTGGATTTACTCCAGGTGGAACTAATGTCTGATTTAACACTTGATTATATTTCACATAATTAATCCAAATCTGTAAAGTTACTAAAGGTTTTAAATACATGTAGTGGAGTAAAAGTGGCTACGCTTTAAACTCTAAAATATAGTAACAGAAAGACAGACAGACATCGAGATAGAAAGACTTCGAGGCAGACATATACATAGAAAGACAGACATACGGACAGACTGTCTTCTGTACTTGTATGTATGAATATAATAATATACGTATATTTGTAACGCAGTCTAAAGGCAAATACGTAGAACCTTTATTTTGAAGAGTACAGCGCAAGCATAGGGCACACTAGCCAATGAGAAGCAAGGAGGCGCTGGAGACACACCCACTTATGGAAACGAAACATTGAGTGGTATACTTGTTTTAACAGTAAGAACAGAAAAACGAAAAAATTAGCTGAATTTCCGTTTTTTCATTTTGGGGCAAAATTGAAAAACAAAAAAACCACCCGTTTCTGCTTTTTTGTTTGTTTCAATTAGAACGAAAAACAAACGGTTAAAACGTACCTTCGTCGTCTCTCCCTCCGGTCCACATTAATACAAATGATCCCAAAGATTGTATGAACTATGAAAATATCTTAAAATCAATACAAATGTATTTATTATAAACGTTAGTCCTTAACATCTATCACTGTGTATATCACCATTCTAACATATTTTAAAAGTTGAACAAACCCCACACAGCTCAGTAAAGACTGTGAAATGTTGACTTTATTTGATCATTTCAGTAAAAAATTAAGCTTAGCGCAAGTTCAATAAGGAAGACCTAACACGAGTCACTTACACGTCACTCGATGGCTCCCTTCCCCCCTCATTAAATATGAGGGCGTCACCCTTCAGCAGCCAATAGCTGCACATGCTAAATTCCTTAAATGCCTGCTCTTCCTCCCTGTCAGTTGTCATTTGCAGATGACCGCAAACAGTAGCAGTACTATACTCCTCCTCGTGAGAAAAAAAAAAAAGCACAAGAAAAACTAGCTCAAGATGTCCAACTCGGACAATTCAGATCAAGAACCTGGTATGGAATTATTCGAGCTCGGTTCGGCTCCCCACAGCGGCCTATCACCAGAGGCAGACTTCCTCATCGCCCGGCTCCTGCAGCAGGGCATCCCCACAGCCCCAGGCCTCACTCTCTCGCAGCTCCGAGAGCTCTCGGATCAGGTCTCCAGCACAGCTCCCCAGTCGGGGGCAGCAGCTCCAGTCAGCTCCCCAGAGAGCAGGGCGAGGACGCTGCCGCAGCCGCGGAGGTAATAAAAAAAGGGCAGGAAGTCGAGCCCTCCAGCCAGGATCCCGTCCACCTCCAAAATCCACCCCTTCCCAGGCTCGCCAGTCCGGGAGCGTCACTAACACACCCCTCATGGAGAGTAGCGTGGCCGGCTCCCTGCAATCCCTGGCTAGCTCCATGATAGCTATCGATGCTCGCCTCCAGGCCCTGGAAGACTCCGTCACAGGAGCTTCGACTTCCGTGGCACTCAGGTCAGGTACTAGTGTTAACGAAAATGTTTGCACTCACCCTTACACAGGGTCGGGTTGTAACGGAATAGATGTAACGGCGTTACGTAATCAGAAATACAAAAAATCATGTATATTCAGCGGGCGTTACATTTGAAAAACGAGTAATCTGAGTCAGTTACTTTCGTAAACCTGAAGTGAATACTTATTGGAACTATTGGTTGAGAAGTTTCCTCACAAAATGTAATATTCATTACCAGCAGAACCGTGTGCACACTGCACAGGCTGCAGCGTGTCTGTAAGCGAGAGATGCAGCGTGTCTGTGAGGCCCCGCCCCCGCACGCAGATGAGAGAGAGAGAGTTCTCTTTCAAAATATATTGAAAGGTAGAAACGGAGATGGTTAGATAAAACGTGGAAGATAACGTTTATGTAGCATTTATTTATTGTCGAAATGATGACATTTATAATGGGATCAAATCAAAGTGAATGGCCTGCTGAATGCATAGGGCAAGTGACTGGAAAAAAGTTATTACATCGTTTCAGATAATAAATAATAATGATAATTCATTCTATTTAGGGGCGCCTTTCAAAGCACCCAAGGACACCTTACAATGCATAACATATTCCAAGGAAAGGTTTTAAGACTGTACAAGAATGCAGTATGGGTGAGTTTTACGTGTGGTGCAGATGAGAGCTGTCCAGAATGACACTAAGATGTCGTGTTGTGCTCTTGATAAAACAGTAAAATACGTGTCTCCCGTTCACCAAAACATACCCATCTGTTATGGAAAAGAAAGTATTCCAAAGAAAAAAGAAGAAGAAGAAAAGAGGAAAGAGAAGAAAGGAACTTGGAAGTATTCTAAAAGTAATCTGCCAAAAATCTGGCCCACCCTATATTTTTACAGGCCCACCCTAAAGTACATTTCTGCCTACGCTACTGTTTTTTTTGCGAGCAACGTGACCAACAACCAATCACATGAATCTCTTGCCCCCGAGATACAAAGCAATAGCAATGTTAAAACGAAGTAAACTGAAAAAAAAAAAAAAAAACTCCAACAGGCGAAAACCTGCCAGTTTCACCCACTGTCTCTGCCACCTCCCTCCATGCCTCGCTCCTCTGGTTTGTATCCCGGTAGATGAACAGAGACAAATCATTCAGCACCAGGCGATTCACTACCGCTATAATGAATTTTCCCTCCATTTTTTGGAATATGAGGTAATGACCTGCGTAGTCTCTCCCAGCATACACGCGGTTTGACTGGCTAGCGCTTGTACTGGCATATTTGCATAAACGGGATTTCATCGGCTGACGCTTCTGCCGAGGCGCCAACAAAATTGAACATTGCTCAACTTTTGAAGCGAGCAACGCCAGCAACGCTCCACGTCGCTTCCCAAAATACAGTCCTGCTAAAAGTGACGTCACCCTATTCAAGTGAATGGGCAGAAGCGTTGGAAGCTTTAACGCGTTCCACCGTGTGGACGGGCCGTCACAGTAACTCTGTGCCAGAAACCTCGCGGAGGAAGAAAAAAAAAAAATAATAATAATTGGAATATCACCCCTCCACTCCCATTATCATCCCTCAGCTAGCAGCTGCGCTATCTACTCACCCAGATTCCGTGTTCGTTGACTATCTCGTCAGGGCTCTCCCAAGGCTTCAGGGTAGGGGTCCTCCCATCTCCCACAGTGACTTTCGTAGCAAGAAACTTACAGTCAGCCGCTAAAGAACCCAACATAGTTTCCCAGCTCATCGACAAAGAACTTCTCAAAGGATATATAATCTGCCCTTTTAGCTCCTCCCCCTTCTCAGTGTTCCGTTCAAATCCCATCGGAATAAGCCACACGTAAATAAAAGGCTGATTTTCGATCTGTCCGCTCCCCGCTCCGGCCATTCGGCAGCGTCAATAGCATCATCCCTCCAGATCAGTTCTCCCTTCACCATGCCTCAGTGGATAATGCAATAAAGATGATCAAGTTCACAGGGCACGGAGCTCGGCTCTCCAAAGCGGACAAAACCGATGCCTTCAAAATCATCCCCATTCATCCGTCCCAGTGGAATTCGTTCGGTATTAAGTGGGAGTCCAAACTCTATTTTCGCAGAAGCAGCCCCTGCATCTTCAAATCCTTCTCGGAAGTGCTCCGCTGGATCCTGCTGAATCCTGCTGAATCCTGCTGAACATCGTCAGAATCCCCTCCGTCCTTCACCTACCGGACGACTCTTCCCCATAGACCCGCCACAGGACAGCTTGGGGATCTCACTGGCCAAGCTTAAACACTGCTTCAGGAGTTAGATGTCCCTCTCTCCAAAGAGAAAATGTTAGGTCCCGACACACGCTTAGAGTTCTTAGGCATCATCCTCGACTCCATAGACATGAAGGCGTCTCTCCCCTCTGACAAATTGCAGCGCATCCGGGACATCACCAAGTCATACTGCGAGCAACAAGTTATCACAAAACAACAGTTGCTCTCCCTTCTCGGACACCTCAACTTCGCCATGCACGTCATCCCCCAGGGGCGCTCGTTCATCTCCCGCCTCCTGGACGCAGCATCAGCGGTCGACAAACTCCATGACTGCGTTTTCTTAGACGAAGGCTGCCGCTCAGACCTACGTTTCTGGTCCCTCCTGCTCGCCCACTGGAACGGAGTTACTTTCTTTTACGATGACCTCATGCGTTCCTCTGACTCAATGAGGTTCTTCACGGATGCCGCCCCATCCGTGGGTTTTGGGGGTTTCTTCCAGGGAGAGTGGTTCGCAGGGTCATGGCCCCCGTCAATTTCTACCTCAAGCAAGTTCTCATTAAATCCGGCCTATCATCTATATCATACCCGGGACATTCCTTCAGGATAGGTGCAGCCACCTCTGCTGCTAATCAAGGTCTCTCTACCTCATCCCTACAACAACTAGGACGGTGGTCCTCCTCCGCCTTCACAACCTACATTCGCCCGGACATCAGCGCCGTACTGGCTTCCCAAAGATCTCTCAGACCCTGACTATGGTATCTATGCATATAACTGGTGGTGGCTCATAAACACATTCACAAGTATACATGTCTCACTAAGGTACCTGATATTCAAACTGCATTCCTGTCCTAATTCCGCGGGCCCCGCCCACAGGGAATAATGTCTCGTCTCACGCTGCAACTACATGTAACGGGCTTCATCTCCGGCACACAGGTATTTCATTCCCAGGCCTTGCTCAAACGTGTCAGTGTAAAATGTATCTCCTGCAGTCAGGCGTGGACTCGGGCCACCGTACACCCCCGTGGCAGTTACAAAACAAAGAAAAGAAAGAAAGAGAAAAGAGTAAAGAAAAAAAAATATATATATATATAGCCTGCGAAGTCAGGCGTGGCGGAAGGCCACCGTACACCTCGGTGTCAGTTACAAAACAAAGGAAAGAAAGAGAAAAGAGTAAAGAAAAAAAAATATATATATATATATAGCCTGCGAAGTCAGGCGTGGCGGAAGGCCACCGTACACTTCGGTGTCAGTTACGAAAGAAAGAGAAAAGAGTAGAGAAAAAAATATATATATACATATATATATAGCCTGCGAAGTCAGGCGTGGCGGAAGGCCACCGTACACTTCGGTGTCGTAGCTGCGGGCTACCGTACACTTCGGTGTCGTGGACGTTGGGCCACCGTTACAAAACGAAACCGCTCGCTCCTCGGCGTAGTCAAGCCCTGCTGGCCAGGCATGCGACCCGCAGGTCGTTTTCAGGTAAGACCGGCACTGATTTCGGCAGTCAGAGTCTCAGCATGACCCGTAAGCTCCGGCAGTGATTCCGGCACTATGTCGCTCATATATGTGTTAATCTATTATCTTTCCTTCCCAGATCACCAGTCACCCCACAAGGTAAGCAACTCAGTTCATCTCAGTATTTCATACTTCACTGGTTTTGGGGATTTCATCGGAGCGGTGCTTTCCCTCCTGAATGATTATCCTGCAAACCGGGGCCTAATCGCCAAAACACCATTACATTCTCCTGTTGTATTATCATGGCAATCATTTCATTCATATGACGTGTAAACAATAAATATGTAATTCTTACATCACGTCTCTCCGGTTTGAACTAACGTTCATAATTCTCTTTTTGATTATAATACTGATGAACGTTCAAAACAAAGCACTTAACACATACGTTTTTAAATGCTTAATAAGCACCGTAACGTTCATGATATAATTTCTCGGTCATAATCGTTTGTTTCCGTGAACGGCCGACTGTTGCGCGATAGCAAATGCTGCGGCCGCAAGGCATTGTGGGGCAGCATTTTCTCCTCTCCTTTCGTCAAGGGAGGTCCAGTGGTTCCTAAGCTAAAGGAGGTTATAAAGGAAGTTTGAAACCTCCTTTCCTATCATCTAGACTAGAGAATTCGAACGGCACTTATCATGGCTGCCACTGAGGGACTTCCAGGTCATTTCACTCCGTTAGGAAGGTTCCTAAGCTAAATGGACTATTCGACTGCAGCCCCGGTGTACAGAAGGTCAGGTGATTACAGGGCTAATGGGGAACAGGTGGAACTAATAAGGCCAGGACAGAAAATCAAAACCAGTGGGAACACACACAAACAACCACACAAATAAAGACAAACATTTTGTAAAAACAGACAAAACAAAACAGATAAACTCAAAAGTGGAATCATAAAAATGCCGGTGCTTTAGGGAAGAGCCATCTTGGGACCATAAAAACCTATACAAAATAACGTAGCAATCCTTTCATTAGTCGTTGAGATATTTCAGTCTGGACCAAAGTGGTCAACCGAATCTTTGACAAAAGAGGGATTTTGAAAAATGCATTTTGCGTCTTTTAACCTTTCCACAATTTCTTGTTTTGTCTAAAGAGGGTGCACGTTTAGAAAGTGGTGTATTGAAATAGGTGGAGCATTGATTGCTTGCAGGTCATGTGGTGACTACCATTGGTCGGGGCTTGTTTTGTTAATTGCAAAACGGATACAAAAAGGGCATATGGTCCCATAAAGTTTAAACGTTTGGTTCATGTTTTCTTCCAGGCTTGCTAGCTCCTCATTAAGAGATCACTTTATAACGTGCTTCCACTGGAACGGATGGAGGTAAACTAAACTGCATATGAACTAGTATTGGGAAAAAATGTAACTTTCAAAGATGCCAGTTAGTGAGCTCCAACACAAATACTATCACATTCTATAAATGTTTCTTTTCCTTTCTGAATGGTTTCAGACCTACAATAAAGAACACATTTTCAAATACCTCTCCCTTTTTCTGACTGAGTGAACCTAAATGGGAAACTTGCATTGATTGGGTGTTAATAGTGCAATGGGCATGCTTCAGGGCAGTTTGGTCTGTTAGGGAGGGTTGCTAGTTTTGCGAACATGGCCACTGTCAATACATAATGAGAATGTTTTTATCAGAAACAAAGTCAGAATTATCACATCTTCCATCGATTCTGCATCAATGCATTATGAGGATTCAAATGTATGCAGAAATATTTGCATCACAAGTAGTACAAATAAATTAGAGGGAATGGGTTAACTGCTTACACACTTTTTACAAAACTTGTCAACCAATGTAGGGTAAATTGCTGTGCATGGAAAGAACACACTGTAGCAGGAAGGTTGCCACGAGGAGAGGAAAAGCCATGCAGAGATAATTGGGATGGCTAGAGAATGTGATATTTATTGTTAATTCCCAGTTGGTTCGTGGTAATATAAAGCTCATTTGGCTGTTATAGCTGAAATTACCATTAATGAGTCTACGTCTATGTGCTGGTTTGGAGTAAATTGTTTATGTCAACAAAACCATTTGCTACATAAAAGGAGTGACTGCTTTTCTAATATTAAAGCTTATCATCAAGATCAGACTTTTATTATTCAGGAATACATAGGAAATATCATATGGTATAGGTATATCCCATTTGTATAGTTTATTATGTGTAAATGAAAATGTTGTTTTATTTTATTCTAATTCAAGGGGAATCACCACAGGAGAATAGCTAAATTATATCACCTTACTTTATTTCGTACATTTTAGAAAATGTGTTATTCGTATTATACTGTAAATATGTTTAATTGTTAGGTATAGGCAAACACATATGTGCTAATTCGCATACATTTATACAAACGAAATCCATACTTTAGATAGAAGCAGATTGACATTTTTGTTTTTACAGAGAGAACTTTGAATATCTAGTTGTACCAATCCATAAATCGGAATAAAATGTCAACAGCCATTACACGAATCCATTTCAACCAAGGTTTTTGGGGAAAATATGTTAAATAAGTCGGGCTATGAATTATATATGAACAAACCCCGCTGTACAAGCCTCCAGAATATAGATTATGAAAAAGCTACTCAAGGAGAGATATCTGGCCCAGTGTATGATTAAAAAAAACGAATTTTGGGAAAACAACCTTTAACGATATGTATTGTAGTGTGTAGGGTACATCTTTCGATATTGGATATTCCCATGAAATGTACCTACTTACTTTAAGACAATTGTTTTTTGTATTACACATTTTCTGAAACTCTTTATTGTAAAATATGCCAATAAGACATTATCTGTTTGGCGGACTTAGGAGAAAACAATCGATAAAGACTTTAGATGACAGAACACCTAAAAGTGTATTTTGTAAGTTGATCAATGAATACATTAAACATTCTATAAACCTAGTCAAAAGAAGGGGGTGTGGGATGTATAGCTTGCTGGCATTTTCAAACTCTTTTGAAAGGAGAAAAAGGAATAAAGGAACGAGGAGAAAATATTCTTGTAAACAGTTGCGAGTGAACAGCTGGAAACCCTTTGATAAGTGCAGCCAGAGACTCTTTGAGTTTAACTCTCTCTGTGAGTTGAAACTTTAAGTGCACCGAAACGCTTTGGAGTTCTCCGCAATACATAAGGAGTTCAGACTTCTAAATATGAGGGAATAAACGACAAGAAAGTCTAAATTCTTGTGGGCACTCATTCGGCCTTTTCCCTTTTTGTTGAGAAACAAACTTGATTAAAGGAATGGTCCACTCATTAGATAATTATTCCAAACTTCAGTATTTAGTGAAACATTATGTTTAAATCATACCCTGAAGAAATCTGCGATATTCCCCGGTAAATAATGATTTTATAGCTCTTTTTTATCAAAACCTGTATATTCCGCCTGGCCGCCGCCATTTTTGCCATTTTCAGTAGTCAGGTGATGGTCGTGACGTCATCCATGCATTCACTTTGTCAACACACAGAAACATGGCGTAGTATTTGAGTTCGGACTCGTCAGCAGAGGAAGAAGTTTTGACCAATGTGAAGAGATTGGATGGGGGAATTCAACCATACATATCAGTATGACAATACGACACCCTCTGTCCTTAGACCCTCACATCGTACAAGGAAAAACTTCTGAAGAAAACCCACAGTTTAAAGGGAACATGGGAGAAACCTCAGGGAGAGCAACAGAGGAGGGATCCCTCTCCCAGGACGGACAGACGTGCAATAGATGCCGTGTGTAAATTGAAAAGATAATACATTTGCAACATAGGTAGTCCAGATGTTTGGAAATGCATGTGTGTATAATAGGAAGATGATATAAGATACTATATGTATGCATGTAGTACCACCCTTGCTAGCGATTCCCTCTCTAGTTTAGCGTACTCAGCTTCGTTGTCCCTGGCCATAGAATCACGATTTTATGGGGCCGGAAAAAACTGGGGGGAAATACACACTAGCCGGTACTACGCTATATGGAAAGGCCACCAAAAACTGTCCTGGCCTGGACGCTAAAACGGGGTTAGCCGCTACAATGGAAATGCGCTATCACATACCTTATTCTTACTCCGAGCACTACTTCTGCTCCTCCGTCGCTTCACACTTGCAGAGGGCGATTTCTCAACTGGCCGAACTGGTGTCCTGGTCGGTGATGACACCAGAAAGACCGATGGTACTGCATCTCCATTAAGTAATGGTTGTTCCATAAATCCCATGTTATGTTTTATCATACTCTCAGAGTAGTCGTCCGGAAATTTGAAATGTTCGCTGCATACATGAGCCTGTGAATCTTTCGGTTCGGGCCGGCCACATTTCGCTAGCCACTGCCTCCGAATGTACTTCTTACGCTTACCTTTTGGCAACAGATGGAACCGAGCATTCCGTGGATTTTTCCTATCAGAATTGTGGCAATATTTCGCGATACAGTGAGGCATATTTGAAGAGAGAAACTACAGTAAATAACATGGAGATCAACGTGTCCTCGAAAACCAAACGCATGGTTTACATCACGTCCGGAAAATGGCGGCGCCCACAGTGTTGATGTTATTTCGGTATATAATCAGTTTAAAATAACTGATGTCATCGGATTAAAAAAAAAAAAAGAAAGCCTGGCAGAGACTGGTCTGTTTTATCGGATGATAATTATTTAAAAATGAGTGTCATGAGCATACCATTCCTTTAAGAGTGAAGAGAAATATTGAGTGTTTGTTTTTACTGTAGCAGCTGAAACTGCACCGCCACAGGCAACAGGCACTTCCTCTGCTTTTGCTGCATACAGGCTATTTAACCTTTGTGGAATTGCCCTTGCTGCCTTCAGGGGGGAGGGGTTGGGTGTGCAATTGGACGCACTATGCACAGGTGGTTACTGATGGGCTAGTTCATCTCTGTGTCAGCAGGATGCGGTCCAGCTTGTCTTGTCTCATGTTCTGCTTCATTTTGAAGTTGTTCACCTAGTCGATTGCTGTCCCGCAGTATTTTTGGCATCTGAAAAGACTTCAAACTCATGGATTTGTAACTCTACCAAGACTCCCTGGATTGAATTTCATTGTGTCACCACTACCCGAAGTCACCTGACCCCAACTTCACCAGCTTCCATTTTTGAATGAAGGACTGTTTTTGGTCTAAATACCCACTTAGTCTCTGTCTTCAGCTGCATCTGAGCTAATGTCCAGGAGGGTCTTGTTGGAATGAGTGGCAGCTCAACTTCCACAGTCTGACACAGGTCTGACACTGGATTGCCTGGCAGATAGCCAATCTATTTATGTCCATATTGAACAGGATGTATGGTTCTTCCTGATGATGAACAATGTCCCTCCCCTGGAAATGGATGCGGCTGTTGCCATGTACATTATATACATGTTTCCAAATAACGGAACTATGATGTAACTGCTTTACAGCTCGGGATTGTTATGGTTTAGTTTAGTCAGGGAAGGGCCCTGAGTTTGTTAAATCAATTAATCTAATTTACAATAAAGAATACATGAGGTAATGTTGTCTTATTTCTCTAAAGTTATCCTGTTTATATTTGATCAATGTATCCTTTTTGTTGTCTTGAGTCATTTTAAGCACCTGTAAATACTGTAACTTCACTAATATTAGACTATGTCTACTCTGCTATAAAATATAAACACTAAATCATTTAGCTGAGCAACATCTTATATAAATGTATATTTAAATGAGTTGAACACAATGTCACTTACCTTGAGCACATTAGTTTAAATACCACTATTAGAGGAAATAACCAAATATCATGCTTGAATCAGCTTAAGAAATGGACCTCAATTATTTACTATACACTTGTGAACAAACAACATTAAATATACAGTGGTTAAATGTACCTTCAATAACGTCAGATCAATAATCTCTTTAACTGGAAATTATTATAATGTCACTATAGTTGGCATAATAATTTGTCGCCACAACCTTCAATTTCACTGCTACGCCGATGACATCCAACTTTATATCTCAACAAAAACCATCACCCCCACAACACACCCCACTCTCACCAACTGTCTCTCAGAAATAAAAGCATGGATGCAAACAAACTATCTCCAACTGAACAGTGCCAAATCAGACATCATCATCGGCCCCCCATCCCGTATCAAAGACATCCAGAATGTCAACTTCCCCATTGACAGCCACACTCTATCTCCCCCCCTCACATCCGCAACCTCGGAGTCATCTTCGACAGTCAGCTCAAATTCAACCACCACATAAATCACATCACCAGGACCACCTTTTTCCACCTCAAAAACATTGCCCGTCTCCGCCCATCACTCTCCTCCTCTGCTGCTGAAACCCTGATTCATGCATTCATCACTTCACGACTCGACTACTGCTATAGCATCCTCTACGGCAGCGGTTTTCAAAGTGTGAGGCGTGCCTCCCTGGGGGGGCACCAGAGAGCTTCAGGATAAAAAAAATAACGAGAAAAAGATGAATAAAGTGTCACTTGCACACTTTTGGCTGTCAGAGGCTTGGTAGTACTTGAGTTTTGTTTTGGTAAAAATGGTTCATATCTTCAGTTAGCTGAGATTCTTCCCGTTAATCTGGTGCTACACATTAATAGTTTCATAAATGTTAAGAAGCCCTGAGACACAGTCTCGAAAAGAAAACAGCGGGGGGTCCACTGGGGGGACCGCCGTGCTTAAGAGGTTAAATACTTGTATGTGTGTAGATTAGAAAGAGGTAAGATAAAGGATCTACAGTATTTTATGAAGTAGGCTATTAATCGTACAAAGGTCAGGTTTATACAAGTAGAAGTGTGTATTTACCTGGTAGTAGGCTGTCAGTAATGGCTACGCCTCTCTACTTGGACTGGTAGATCTCGGCAGACTGGCAACTTTAACAGTAGCTCTCGGTTCAAAAAAGGTTGGGCACCCCTGCCCTACACACCCCTCCGTGACGGAGTGAACTCCGTGGAGTGACACTCGCAGCTCAACGAGGCTCCCTCCTGTCAGATGGAGGGAGTAAATACAGCAGCAAGCTTTGGGACGGCCTCCCCTCTCTCCGGCAGAAACAGGAAATGCCGTAATTGTATGTAACAACGGTTTCAAATCAGCATCTCTTAGAAAAAAAATTCAAATTAATAACTCAAATAAAACTCCAATCCCAAACTTGGGGTTGGGCCTTTTTCAGTCAAGTCACAACTCTAACGCACACTCTCTCTCTCACACATTAAATTCCTGCAAACCTGAACCCGCCCACCTGAACCAATCAGTGACCAGTATTTCCCTTATTCACGAACACTCCTTCCTCTTTCAACCATGAACTTTATGAAAATAAAAGACAATATTTATAATTATACATCTTTGTCTTTAAACATATTTATTACAGTTTCCCTTTTTAGACTGTTATGACATATCTTTTAATCGCAAGGCAAGGAGAGACAACCAAACAGGCGGAAAAGGCATAAAAAAGATTAACCAAAAACGACTGTACAATCTGTGGGATATGAGACCTCAGATTAGAAACTTGTGATGTCATCTAAACTATTTTTTACTTTGAATAGACTTACGGCCTGCTGTTAAACTCCTAATATGGCGGAAGTCAGGTGACAAAGATTAAGGAAATTACGTGTGTGGTCTTCTTTCTGGATCATCGTTCTTTTTTCTAATTATTGGTTTGATGTCATGTTGTCAATTCAAAACCGTTCAGATCACCTCTGTTTGTTGGGTTAGGCCGGGGTAAGGTTTAGGGGTTAGGGGTGTTTGCGAAGATGCGAGCAGTGGTATACAGATATACTTCCACTTTCTTTAAGCCAATCAAAAGTGTACACGTGCATAATGCTGTATTTTTACCGTTTGTTCTACAAATGATTCCTATTACTCAGCCGAGACACACACAGACACGCACACCTCAGGTGAGTCTGTCTGTCTAGCCTGCTCTTGCACGTCCTCTCTCTCAGGAGTTTGGGTCTAACAACACATTTCCAAAACTGACATTTAATCCAAGCAAACAAATCACCGTTGAGATTCCCCATCCATCCATGAGCCAGAATGTATTTACACACACACACACACACACACACACACACACACACACACACACACACACACACACACACACACACACACACACACACACACACACACACACACACACACACACAGTGCATGCACAAAGTCATAGCAATATTACAGAACATCTCTCTCAGCGCCCATCCAGACTGTCAGGGGAATATGCTTATTTGTGATTTTATTGGAGAAAACGGTGTCCTCCATTTCCATTATTGGCACCACCTCTCAGCCCCCTGGGGTTGCTGGGTTGGATGTGTGTGTGTGTGTGTGTGTGTGTGTGTGTGTGTGTGTGTGTGTGTGTGTGTGTGTGTGTGTGTGTGTGTGTGTGTGTGTGTGTGTGTGTGTGTGTGTGTGTGTGTGTGTGTGTGTGTGTGTGTGTGTGTGTGTGTGTGTGTGTGTGTGTGTGTGTGTGTGTGTGTGTGTGTGTATATCTCTGTTGTAGTTAGGTAGCTACAGGTATATCATATCTGTGTTGAATTCATTGAGATCGATTTTCCTGACAACAAGCCTGCATATTACCGTAGTAACTCAGATGTTGCTCGTGAGCATTAAGAACACTTTTCTGTGTGTGTGTGTGTGTGTGGGTGGGTGTGTGTGTGTTTGTTATGGTGTGTGTGTAATGTGGGGGTGGGCATTAGATAAAGAGAGACAGACTTAGTAAGAGAAAGTGAACACTCCAAAAAACAGAAGTTTTTTTGACAAGCTAAGCCGATTTAAAATGCTTTACCAGGGGCCATATTGAATAAAGATGATGGGTTTAGCTAGGTGGGGGGTGGGGAAAGGGTTACGCCAGGGACAAGGAGAGAAATGGGATGTATACAAATCTCGGTGCTGCAGGCACACTTGTAGGCGTTTAAGAAATATAAGAGAATGCATTTATTCGGGTATTAGCAACACAAAAAAGGAGACCATTTGATTCTTCATTTCTAAAGTTTGTCTAGACTGTGGGAGATATAAGTGGATCATCTGAGGTGCGCTATTAATAACGCTTCTGGAAATTAATTAAGTCACATTGTAATCCACCTACTTATTCTTTTGTCGGTCTTCATTATCATCATAAAAAATACAGTAGAGGTAGAGTAGGAGAGATAAAGAGGAAGTTGAGGCGTCAGCCAGCAGCAGTGAAGCTAATGATTTCTGACCTCTACCGGACAAACAGCCACATTTGCAATCCTCTCTGTTCCCAACCCTTTATTCATTCTCTGTCTATTGTCTCCAGGGTATCGCTTCGCACCATTATTTGGGTGGAATTAACTGTAGAATCATCTTCCCTCACGTCTTCTCTGTTTACATGTGTCTGTTTTTCTTATCCCTGACCATAATTTCTCTTTCCATTTCCTTTATCTCTTCGTTTCCTTGTTGCCTGTTGTTCATCTTCTCCTTTCTCTTTCTGTCCTGTTCTTTTCATAACTCTAATCTCCTTTCCTTATAATTTATTTCACCCTCTACTCATGTTTGCCTTGTTTTGTCCTATAATTTCCTTTCTGCTTTGTTTTCCTCTTCATTTCCTTCTCTTTTTCCCCTTCCTCGTCTCTGTTCTATTATTTACTTGTGACTTATCTGCTTTCTTATTATCTTCTATTCTCTTGTTCTACCTTTCTTTTAAAGGCCTTCCTTCCCATTTCTATAGTTTTTTCTCTTCTATTTTCGCATACTGTCTCCTTTCCTCTCTTCTCCATCCTTTCCTCTTCATTTATCTTGTCTCCTCAGCTTTCCATTCGTCTTCACCTTTATTTCCCCATTCACTCTTAAAATGTCTCTTTTATTATGTCCCTCTTATTTCTTATTTTCCTCCTATCATTTCTCATTGGATTGGATCTCCTTTATCTCCAATTCCCCTCTAATATTTTCCAATTTCCTTTCCCTTTTCTCCTTTCCTTTCCACTTTCCTTCCCCCCCTCCAATCTCTGAGATTTTTAGTTTTTTCCCTTTAATTTCCTTTCCTTTTCAATGTTCTTGAAAGCTTTCCGTTCCTCTTTTGTCTTAATCGCTTCTTTATTTTTATTTTTCTATCTCTGTGTCTTGTTTTCTCTGATCTTCTTCCTTCCTTTACATTACTCATCCTTTCTCCTTACCCTCCCTTTTCTTGTCTCCTCTCCTCTACATTTAGTCCCTACTCAACACCCCCTGCTTTTAGCCCTCTGGCTTTGGATGCTAGGCAGACGGCAGGCCACAGTTCTGTCCATGGGTGTTTCTCAATGTCGAGGACGCTTCCTTGGTAGGACAAGTCTTCCGAGTCAGGTCCTTCAGAAGCTAGGCAAGAATCATTCCTGGCATACGGTGAACGAAGAATGGAACAGGCTAGCAAGTGTGCAGGTGTGTGTCATATGAGAGGCCCCGCCTTACATTTTCCGCCACAAATTTTGGAAATTGGTCCGTGCAAAGCATTGTGGGGATTTTAAGACCGTGGTGGATACACATGTGCAGCCACGAAATGTCTCGCTACGAAGGACGCCCGGCTCGGTAGAATTCCAAGGAGCCTGGACATTGGAACAGTCCTTCTGCGGGACTCGATGACGTAGCATCCTTGAAATAGTGGCTCTGAAGCATCCTTCCTTGACATTGAGAAACACCCCCAGTCTCTCCAGACACCACCCACCTCATCTCCTCCCCCTCCCTCCCCTCTTCCTTCCCTTTGCGTCCAGAGGGTGTCAGCCGCAAGCACTTACTCCCATCCGTCCTACTGACCACCAGGCCATGCCGTGGCACAGACACTGATCTGATGTGACAGCTCCCTCATTATTTAAAGTCAAAACCTGTGTGTGTGTGTGTGTGTGTGTGTGTGTGTGTGTGTGTGTGTGTGCGCGTGCGTGCGTGCGTGTGTGCGTGTGTGTGTGTTGGGGGGTTGACTGGGCGATGGGGATGTGAGTGTACACTGCCTGCGTGTCTCTGCCCTGCTCCATGAGGAGAAAAGAAGAGATGGCTAATGAGGTGAGCATTTGATTGGGAGCCAGAGAGCCATTGCAGTGTTCTCAGGGAGAGAAAGGGGTTGGGAAAGCCTTTTATGCATTAAAGTGAATTGGAATCCAAAAAGGCAAACCAAGATCAGGGAAACATTATAATTTACTGTCTGCTTTATCTGAAATTATATTTTTTTCTTTTGGTTTCTAGGGGAACCAAGCACATTTGTATTACTTAAACATATTATTACTGTCGTTCGAGACAGTCCAACATATTAGTTAACATTTCCAACTCTCTCAGATTAAATCCAAGTCCCATTGATTGACTATGGATCAGCTCCAGACTTTACAATTAATGACTTCACATGTTTGAAAAATACCTCTCTAGTTTCTGGCTTTAAAAATGAAGTAACTCATGTTAGCCGACCATGACGGCAAGTGTCCACTTTTCAAAGTAAGCTAAGTGGGCACTTAATCAAGTGCAGAGAGGCTGAGTTGCTTTGAGATTGCACCTTTCTACTTTCTCTGACATACACACACACACACACACACACACACACATTTTTCTTCTCCTTCACTCATATATTCTCACTCACAACTCAAACAAAAAACGTTTGCCTTTTGACTTCTCCTTTGCCGCTGACCACCAAGTCCAATAAAACCGAAAAAATATCCGGCACATGCACAAACACGTGTATACACACGCACACACACACCCACACTCATACAGTATATGGAGCTAGGAGCACTGGCTCGATGTACCTTAGCAGTGTAGCTCTCAGATGCCCAGGGCCAAAGAGCTAAATTGAAATGACCCTGAGTCTGCAAGCAAACCTAAGAGAACAGGTTGGAAACTTGACCGAAGAGGAAGAAATGAAAGCGAGAATCAAATAGCTGCCTCCAACATGTAGCTGTCGGATACAGCATATCAACAAGCTGCTGAGATGGATTGGTCATGTGCAGCTTGAAGCTTCTCCTGGCTTTCTCGCCATTCCATTTCAGGAATAATAGTGTTGTACTGTATATGCAGGTTGAATCCAAGCTCTCACACATGCCTTTTCTCTCTCACACACACAAACACAAACTGACACATTCTTAGGCCTCTCTGTGCCTGTGGATATAAAAGACACTATATCGGCCTGTGGATGTAATGAGGTTGGAGAGAGCTTCTCCTCGGGCTCTAATACCTGTGTCTATCTTTGTTGGTGTGTGTATGTGTGTTAGCTCCAATTCTGTGTTCCATTAAGTGTGTGTGGCTGCGTAGCCCCTCTCCCGGCTGTAATACACCGTGGACTATTTCAGACCATGCCCCTGTATAGGTCTCCATTGATATTGGTTCCCCGCTACCTAAGGGTTGCTGGGGCCCTCTGACAGATGTTAGAGAAAAGGTAGTCCGCCAGCAGCAACTCTATATGAGGAAACACAATTGGAGCCACAACTTTATTGTCTTAAAGGTGCAGTTCAACCAAAGAGGCAGGCTGGAAACATTATAAAATGAAGAAACGGAGGGGGGAAAGCATGGCTTTATTGCAGATGTATTGTCTTCAAATCAAGTCAAAGTCAAAGTAAGAGGGAATGGCAAGAGTAAAAAATGGCAAGAGTAAAAAAATCAACAACAAACTTGACCATTGTATCTTTCCTGGAACTGTATAACAATAAATGATGAAGGTAGAGAGGTGGGCCGCAAGTGGGGCAGGCTGCAAATGCTAAGAAAGATTGATGGGAAGTCAAATGAAGACAGGGAGGTAAGCATTTCTGTACGGCAGGTTCTCCGTTGCTCTAAGTCACAGTACAATGAAGGAGGGAAACACTATATTTCTAAATATCCATAGCACTCTATTCATAAAATGGTAAAAAAATAAATGTTGATCATACAGAAATATCATAAAAAAATGAAGGCAATGGTTGTACATTTTTAAATAGAGCTGGATTAACAACTGACACAAACAGTGTGTGTTTTTAGTATCTCAGAATAACCATCTGACTTTCTTTAGCTTTCTAACATTTTGCCAGAAGAGTGCCCTAACTTCTCTTTGTTTAACTCATGCGTTCCCTGTTAAAGAGCACCTTCATTACCTAACTTTAGTGTTAGGTAAAACAAGTGACATTTGATCTTTTTTAGAGAGGTTTAGCCAAAAAAACTCCACCTCTAAGGTGATTTGGCTGGAAATGGGGGTTTTACCGTTTCTCTGGAACCCATTGGTCGATTTTGGTGATTGACATCTCTTTCTGACCGCTAGAGCCAATATAATCGAAGGGGAATCTCCCCACTCACAGGTAAAACAAAAACAAAAAGGTGTGGGCTTTGAGCATGCAGTTTTGCATGAGAGTGAAGCTGACATCTGGAAACGGAAAAGCAGGTTTATTGCTCATGGATTATCAGAAATCATTTCAAAGGGAAACAGACACATTGGATTAACCTATGGATTAACTTCAGCAGCGTTTTTATCGTTGTAATGCCATTGAAGACCACTTTTGACCAGACTACGACACAGGTGAGCCATGTTAGCATTTTTAGCTACCTAGCGCCACATGTTTTGATATCTGTTTTTGTTTATAAAGTCGAGATTTCATATAATTGAGTGACAATGTCTGCACCCATCGATTCTGTGTCACCTCACGATGTGAAACGATGGGTTGGATGTGCAGCAAAGATAAATAATAAGGTTTTGTGAGTGAATTTCGGTGCAGTCATCTGTTTGCTCGTTGCTAATTCAGAGGCTCAGCGTTAGCATTGTGTTTTATTTTTAAATTTGTAAAAATAATGATCAGTTAGATGAGTTTCTTCCCGTTACATGGATATAAAACATTCATAGTTTATTAAATGAACATGCCCTCAGACACTGTTTCCTGCAAGATGTTGCGGCAGTGCCCCGGTACCGGGGTCTCTCGGGCTTAACCCTCTTAGGTTAATAAACAAAACCAACCAAGTAAAATAAAAAGGAATCATGTAACCATATGTCAAATATCTAATTTAACAACTTGTGTTATGACAGCAATTTATAGACTGGGGGGCACAACGGATATGTGCAAAATATGCCTTGATAGATCATAGACTTTTTCTTCTTTCACATTTTCTTAAATTCCTTAGAAAGGGGCAGTTTGGGGTATTAAGTAAGTATGTTGCCTCCTGCTTGAGATAAAACCTCTCTCCCTCTGATGTTAGACAACTATAAACCACCTTAGCCACTACTTCTTATTTTTGAGAAATCAACCAACTCATGTACATACGTTTATACAACAGTTAGCTGTTTATATCTGTCACTAGTCAAAAATGTGATACCTCATTGACCTCAGAACTCCATGCATTGCCCTACCTATGCAAACCTTGGGTGGGTAAGTGCCAAACCACAACAATTCTGTTATTTAGGCTTCTATCTTCAAAGGTTTTCTCATGACCCTCGTATTACCTTCTGTCTGCCTATGGTAAAATGTTAGCCCAGGGCAAAACCAACATTTGAATCCAATATTTTCACTGGCCTCTGTTGTTTTCTGTACAGGGTATGCGATCCACCAAGAAGACACCGAAATAATGGCCATGCACGCTTTGGAAAAAAGAAGAGAAAAAGGTTTTAAAAGTGTATTTTGAATCGTTTGAATCATAGCATATTTTATGAAATGCTGATAACACATTTGTGGATGGGTTGCATTTGAATTAATATTGATATTTAATTCTGGGTGTTTATCTTCCTCTCAAGGAAACCTTTTGCTGTTTTTAGCTGAACTTCATTCCGGTCTGAATGGTCCAGTTAAAGCATTTTCACAGCAGAAATTAATGCTACAAAGTGCAGCAGTCATCCTCTTCTCTTTGGATATTCGGATGCCAAAAAGCATTTTGTCCAGCCCCTCCACCTGACATCGGCTCAACCTGCCAAAGAGTGTTTTCAGGTTGGCAGCTCGCCTCATTGGTGCTGTCCTGTAACCATTTCTCAAAGAGCTCAAATATCATGTCCTGAATACAAGTAGCAATGCTTTTAGGCCCAGGATCCATTCTGATTACATTTTACATGGAAGCTCGACAGTCTGCCGCAGCTTTCTTATGCTGATGGTGACTCATTTAGACCAACTTTACATATATGTGGCTTTTCATGTCTTGTCAATGGTTTTGCATTTGTATTAAAGGTAGTTGAGGCTGTGGAAGACTTTCCCTCTGAATCCTCTTCATATCCTGGATCTCGCTCTGAAACACCTTCAACTGTTGTATCCAGAGTAATGACTGTTGGAGAATATGCTTCCTCTCAAACAACACATACACTGTCCCTGCATCCTGCTAAACTCAGCAAGTGTGTAAACAAAGTATTGTCCATTTTCCAGTAAGTTTATTGATTAAATTATGATGATGTAAAACCAGATGTTTTGACCTGATTTGACCCACCACACACTTGACTCATACGGAATATCTGGAATCCCTGGTGTACGTCCTATCAATATGAACCCAGAGGCAGCTGAGCAAATATCTTATAGTTAAGCCCGAGCCTGTTTTTCAAGTCTCAGGCTCGAAAATGACATTCCCAGAACAAATGACTATAACTTAAATTCTAAAAGGGGTACATTAATAATCTTTTTTCTCAAAGCAATGATAAACCTGTGAGTTGGATGTAGAAAAGTCAGAATCAATATAGAATTTTTTTATTTTAAAGTAAATTCCGATTGAACATAGTACAAAAATGTAAATTATAGTTTCCATCCAAAACAAACCCATTACTTATAGTGAAAACCACCCTTAAAGGGGACCTATCATGCAAAATGCACCTTTGTACGTCCTTTATACATGAATATGTGTCCCCGGTGTTCCAGGGAACTCACCAAGTGTCAGAAAACACAACCCTCTCTATTTTCCTCCTTTGCCAAATCTCTAAAAAAGGGGCTGCAACGGATCTGAAAAAAACGGATCCAGATTTCAACACTTTTCTACGTCACAAAGAGGTGCTCCGCTTATTGGTCAACTCTCCACCTATCATGGGAATGAGCCACGGCCACGTGCATTGCCAAACCTCTCATTCGCATACAGGCTATCGGCAGGCTAAATAATCAACCCCAGTCACATCTGTGTTTTTGCCTGCTTTTTCCAGGATGTCTAAGCCAGTTAAACGTTGTGCTGTTGTTGGCTGCAAGACTCGGGACAGGGGACTGCATGCAATGCCATCAGTGGAAAAAGAAAATAATCTGTGGCTAGACTTCATTTTCAAGGGACATGTGCCAGAAGACCCCGGCAGATTTCTGTGTGTGTGTTCCAAACATTTTACCACGGACATGTTTATAAACTTCTCTCAAGTCCAACACGGATATGCCTCCAAACTAATGCTAAATCCGGGATCAATACCAACCATCCGGGACCAGGCCAGTGAGGACACATCCAATTTTGAAGCTGTACGTTTTTATTTAGCGGTGTTTTTCATGATAAAGCTATCTCTAGCTTGTATATGTAGCATGTAGCTTAGCCGTATCAATGTCACCTCAAACCCAAATAGTAATCTGTTAGGTGTTTATATGTGTTTGTAACATTTTATTTTGTACGCTCCGCAGTCTTTGCTTTGTCTTTTATTTTAATTATCAGGCATTTGCTAACATGTTCAGACATACTGTGTGAAGGCTGCAAAGCCACGCCCTAGCCGATAACACAAGTATTTATTCTCCTATTTATTAGTATTTTGTATCCTCTAAAATCATATTGAGTAAGTTATAATAACAAACGTAATCTTCTGTAGGTAAGTGCCGTTTTTTCCAGCGTTATATGTAAAAGATTTTGTGATTGTAGTCTGTAAGAACGATCAGATATCATCGATCTGTAAGCTAAGCTACGCTACGCTAATGAGACATGCCGTTTTTTGCAGCGTTATATGTAAAAGCTTTTGTGTGTTTACTTGTTTGCGCACATGAATATAAATGCGAGGGGGGACACACACCACGAGTAAAACTGAGCTAAAGCCCCGTTGGTCTGTTGTTGTTGACAAGGCCTTACCTCTAGCAACAGGCTAATTAGTGGCTAGCACTCATTACAGTCAGTCTACTGAGCTCAGCCCCTCTCCAACACATCACCTGTCAGTGTTGTAGTCAAGTCACCAATTCACGAGTCCAAGTCACCCTCGAGTCACCACTCTTCGAGTCCGAATCCAAGTCCGAGTCACCAAGGGAGAGTCGTAGTCGAGTCCGAGTCCAAGTCCGAGTCACCCAAGGAGTGTCCAAGTCGAGTCCGAGTCATCATTACCTGTGTTCGAGTCCGAGTCCAATTCCGAGTCACTTAAGAAGAGTCCAAGTCAAGTCCGAGTCACAAGTCTTCATGTATTAATCTTCGTGGATATATGTTTTGAAATGTAGCTGCTCCTCTACATTGCTGTTATCCTGTCTATTGAACTGCTGTGAAGCGAGTTTGGCTACAATTCTTGTAGGTGCTATACAAATATAAAGCTTATTTCTAATATTAATATTATTATTATATATAAATAAACTATATTTAAAATGAGTTACCTTTTAGAGAAGTTATATATTATATTTGTATGCCAATATTTTCCTATGGTAAAGTTTTCGTTTTGCACTTTTATTTTGATAGTAATAAGATTGGGACTCTTATTTTGAAGGAACTTTTACGGGTTAAATCAGTTTACCGATAAAGATTTAGCCCCAGAAAGCACATGGCTACTTAGCATGCAAAATGATGTCATTATGCATGTTAAGTAGCCATGTGCTTTTGTGTTATCGGCTGAATCTTTATTTATTGATTAGATCATGTTACTCTGATGATAGTGTTCAAGACAGCCTATATGTCTGAACTCGATCCTTAGAGTAATGTGTTACGGAGCCTTCTCTTCTATATTGTTTCCACATAACGAGCATTTTGCGCTGCTCTTTTCCAATGTGGAAGCAGAATGTGTGAAAGCATACAGCACGATGCGGGGTGTGTCTGTAGACATCTCTAGACTGGAACAGCGGGGCCCAGTACGTGAACTCGCCATACAGGATAGAGGACATCAGACTCCAGAGAAAATGTGCTCGAGTCCGAGTCCAAGTCGGAGCGTCAATGTACGAGTCGAGTCCGAGTCGTCGTGGGGGGGGGGAATTCACGAGTCCGAGTCCAAGTCATCCTGTGCGAGAATTCACGAGTCTAAGTCCGAGTCGCGTCAATCAGTGCGCGAGTCCGAGTCAAGTCCGAGTCCAGGACTCGAGTACTCCATCTCTGTCATCTGTATTGAGTCAGAAACACAGCATGCACGTTACGGTTCAAAACTAACTCAGATTGGAAAAGGCTAAGCAAAGAGCTTTGCTGAATAGAGTTTTAGCCCCATCTTTTGGGATTTCAGACTATATTTATCCAAATAGTATTTTCTCATCCTGAATACTAAGTTGAGATGATTTTGTTCTAACTATGTGTTCTTCTTTACAGGCCAGCACCTCACATACTTACTAATTAGCGACAATTTGTACATCCTTTGCTGTTATTTACATTTTTTTTATCATGGCGGAAATGAAAGACTGTACCTGGCAGCCCTGCACTACAATGAAAACGCTGAGCGTGCACAAGCCACTACATCCACTGGAAACCCTCTGTATAAACTGCAGTTCCCAAAGGCCAGGAAGGGAGAATGCAGAGCAAAACCAGTAAAGACTGACCCCACATTCCGTAAGTGTTTAAAATATTTATTATACAACTATTTACAAATATTAAAAAAAAAAATTAGAAAGAACTTTCAGTTTTTTACATGCATATACTAATCTAAACCACATTTTTTGTTGTGCTTTTTTTTAACATTGCACAGGCTACGTGGCCAACTTGATGGACCTCATCTTCGACCAAGTCTTTGTGGACCCTGCACCATTATGAGCGACCTGACAGGGAGGAGGTCATCGCCGGGTATGCTACACGGTTCAATTTGGCTGCTGTCTGAACCCAACATCGACATTTCACGGATCAGGAAACTCCCTGCGTATCCTGAGGACAACGCAGGCCGGAAACACCACTCTGATCCTGCGTCCAAGGAAGCCCCAGCACCAGCTCACAAAGCTTCTGTAAAAATATTTAGTGTCATTTATACAAAATACAAGTAGGCTACATTTAGTTTTTTTTTATGGGTTTTTTTAACCGTTGATTTTGACAATAAAGTTCCGAGTTGATATCAAATGTGTCGTGATTATTCATGTTTGGATGGGTAAAGAATATTCTGATTTCAAAAGCATAAGGTTGTGCGTGGACTTTTGTTGTCGTACACATGGGTGTGTTATGCCATTGCTGTGTAGTATATAATATAATAGTACATGTACAATGACAGAATGAAAGATTGCATAAAGCCATATACACCAGTATTTATTTCCATGAACAATATTAGCATTCGTTTTACAATTTCAGTCAAAACAAACAAACCACTCACTGCTCTATTTGCCTCAACTGTAATCCACCATGTTCAGCTCTGTAAATATTCAATGCATTCTTCAGGGAGAACACATTTAGGCACACAGGCTCCAATCCAGGATGGTCCACCATACAGGTTACAGAGTCCTCAAGTTACTGCATCCGTCTTGACACCTAGTGTGATAAACATATATTGAATGACATTTTGACAATAAAAATGTATTCTCTAAACAGACCACTTAGTGAAGCTATCAAAAATGTTACCTGTGGTATCTCCATGCAGCACACATTCTCCGGTTCAGAAGGCATCGTGGCGCAATTTGCACAAAGAAGTCAATAACTGAGCTTTTAAAAACACATGAAACTACACATTGCTGACAACTGAAGTGTTGTTGGAGTTATACTTTTTATCACCCTAAGTTATTGAACTTTCCAACGGTTGTTGCACGATGTTGGAAGAAAAGGACTATAAACTATTAATAAACGCAATGAGGCCATTGTATGCTGAAAATATGAATGTCTCCCTTTATAAATATATATATATATATATATATATATATATCGCTGTTTTTGCGTCACAAACTGTACACATTGCATTCTTGCTAATTAGCCAAAATATGAACGGAATAAGGAGCAAGCATCGTAACAGAGTAAAATAAATCGGGACAACAGCTTGTCAGCTAACCATTCAGAAACGTCCTGCTGCAACCGAGATTTTTGCACCTCCACCAAAACCTCCGCTGCTTCAGGGTCAGTTTCTGGATCCAATTGATAATATGCTTGAACACATGCATTGCTCTGAGATGACATGTTTATTCCACACTAGTAATCACAGCAAGCATGGTAACGTGACTCTCGCCGGCTCATGCCTGCTCTTCTGCAGGGGGGCGTGGTCAGCTGCTGCTCAGAATGTTCAAAGACAGGCTTGGAATAGAGCGAAAATGAGCGAAACGAGGCATGGCTAAAAAATGATCTGTTTGGTATTTTGAAAAATAAAATGTATAAATATACCTTATACAGTATAGGTATGGTCATACACTATATCATTTAAATATAGCATGATAGGTCTCCTTTAAATGATGGGATAGTAGACTAACATATTTAGGAATCCAAATTATAACATATACTGTAAGTACCCTGTATCAAGATTGATGCAAAACAAGTGAAATTCGACCTTTTTAGAGAGATTTAGAAAGAAAAAAACACTGCTGGGGTCATTTGGGTGCATTTTCTATATCTCTGGAATCCATCGGTCGATTTTGATGATTGACACCTCTTTTTAACCGTTAGAGCCAATAGAATTGAGAGGGAAGTTCCTAAAATCCATCTAAACATTACCCATTGGTGAATGAGTGATGCGTAGCCAGAATGCCCAAAACCGGAAGCTTTCATACACTCTCGTAGCTATCATAGCAGCTATATGTGACCTGCTCCATCGAAATCAGTCGCATTGACCCGAAGACATATTTTGAGTTGTATACACGGTTGGAAAGAGGATATTCCTAGCTTTCTAATGATATCAGGATTGTTTTTGTACTCCAAATATTAAGCGAAATATGTCACATTATATAATGACTGTCACAGAGTCCTCATTTTGAGAAAAAGGCCTTTAAAGTTTCCTCTTCTCTGGAATCCATCGATCTGATTGATTATTAGTGGAGCAAATGATCAAAATACTACGGAGGGAAGATATTTTCGTTTGGAGGGGAAGCTCGCGAGTGTGAGTGTATACGTGTGTGCGTGTGTGTGTTTGTGTATTTTTGCGTTTGTGTGTATTGTGTTTGTTTCCCGGGGAAAACCCTCACGAGAAACACTGGCTGTTGTTGTGCCTGCTGTGGCGTTAAATTACTCCGTTCTCCGCTTGTAATTATGCCGTTACAAGCTTCAAAGTTATATTTATCATCTGAATTTGCCGAAACAAGTTTAATATTCTGAAAGCCAAGACTCTGTTTAATTTAAATCAGATGAAAACAAACTGTAAAGGATCCTGCCGTGTTATCTATGATTACTTTACTCTTAAGTTCATAATGTCAGCCGGAGGGAGGGGGGCGGCGCTGCTGGAAGAGCAGAGTGCGAGTGAGAGGTGCCTGTCTTCGTCCCTTCACAAGCTTCAAAAATGTACTTATCGTGTGATTTTGGAAATAAAAGTTTCATATTCTGAAAGCCAAGACTTGGTTTGTTTAAAATCAAACAAAACACCCGAACCCTGAAAAAATAGTTTTTTACGTAAATCCACGTTTATTCTGAAATGAGCCGTTGCGACTTCCGACTGATTTCGATAGAGCGGGTCACATATATGAAAACTTAGTTATTTACATAAATATGATGATGTATTATCAGTAGTGTTGTCAAAATGATCGCGTTAACGGCGGTAATTAATTTTTTGAATTAATTGCGTTAAAATATTTAACGCATGTGCAGAATGGCCCGCCCCATACGTGCCACCAGTGGCAGCGCCAGGGTATGGCTGGGGTAGGCTACACCCATACCAAGAAATGGCTTAGCCCCACCATGAAAAATGATGTTAAAGTAAGCAAAATAAAGTCTGCCAACTCGCGCGGAGTAAATTGCACAGACAGCAGTTAGTCAGACTGATTTCAGTAGCCACGGTTTTGAAAACTTTTGTCACGTAGTGATCGTCTTCTCAATAGAACATCTTTGATAACGGCGTGGTGTTGTTGCAGGAAGTCCTGACGGAGAATACTTGTGCTGTAGTTCAGGGCAGAGCCATATAATGGTAATAATATGGCTCTGGTACAGGGGTGCACATAACTGGTACGCAGGTTATGTGCGTAATCTGAAATGCGTACCGTCACTTGTGTCACAAAGCGCATTTGCGTACCGACGTACTTGTGAAGCTTTTCCAGAAGGCGGTTAGATCACCGGACGACAGAGTCGGTCTCCGTGTGCACAGACAGGGCTGCTGTTAACGTCGGTCTGTACAACGGAACTGTGCCAAAACTACGCCAACCGGCTGCGGAGGGATACTTCCCCCTTCACTGGAGAACTGCGCTAAAACAGCTGATCACAACGTTCACACTCTGTGGTCACGAAGTACTCCACTAGCCCCCCCCCCCCTGTCGACTTTCCTGAAGTACTCCCCCGTTGAAAGAAATCAACACGTAATGAATTAAGACCCCACGGTTTGATGATTGATAGGTGTGTGGGCTGTCTTTCATTTTGACATGCAGAAAAATGTTATAATAAACATAGATACTGTATGTTAAATTGATATATCCGCCTTCTTTCATTTATCTTTCCATTCCCACAACAATATACATAAATAAATGCCATATTTTGGACATAGTTCGAATGGTGATTAATCATGATTAATACATTTTTAAGCTGTGATTAATCTGATTAAAAATGTTAATCGTTTGACAGCCCTAATTATCAGTAATCATTTCAAAGTGACACAGACACATTGGATTAACCATTGGACTAACCTTCAGCAGCATTTTTAATGTTTTAATGCCATTGAACCAAGCGGCAAACTCTGGGTTAGAGCCGGGACGCCAATACGGAAGTGCCACACACTGCAGTTCATATATTGGCCGATAGGCGATGACTGCAGAAAGGAGCAATTTCCATAGACCCCCATGTTAAAATGCCCAACTTTACAGCAGAAAAAAACATGTTTCTACTTCTGGCTGCAATAAATGTTATTATGCATACTTTAGATTCCACCTTCGTGATTATGGATCTGTGAGTGAATTGTTTTCTAATGCGACCCTTTTATTTATATTAGGTCTTAACGTTTTTGCATATATTAGGGCGTGGTCAAGTGCCTGCCGCTGTTAGCTTCTTGTCTCTCTGCTAGCTGCTCCGTGAAGCTAGCTACAGGGACTCTGCCTGGTCAGTTCATCCAGGGAACACAACTTGAAGCCGGCCGTGGCTGTTTGTTCTTCATGCTTATATATCGGACTATTGTGACTCGCTCTGCGGTTAAAACAGACGGTGCATGCATGCGGTTTTGCGGTAAGTGAAATTCGAGTACTTTATTTATGTGTTAATGATTTTAATTAGCTACGTAATGAATGTTAAGACTTGGGTTAGCGCAGGGGTCTGCAACCTTTTTGACCAAACGAGCCATTTTGCTCCTTTTTCCAAAACATTTTTTTGTCTGGAGCCGCAAAACTAGTTTTTTTGCATTTATTAGGCTATTTATTACATGATATAAAACTGTTAACCTCTAATAAGAAACAAAGAACTCTTATAAGGAGAATTACAAATAATACACAGGGCTACTTTAAAATAAATTAAACACAGCACTTGGGGAGTCCTCTGCACATTTGAAGGAAAACAAATATTATTAAAACGGGCCCACTTTGAAATAAATAAAACATATAGCTGCACCCTAAAAAGAGTTAAAGGTAGGGTAGGTAAGAATGGAGAAACCAGCTCGAGTGCGCTAGAATTTGAAAATACACAACCGGAAAAAATATGCCTCTTCCTTCAGACTTCCTTACAGAGCCCCTCCTCCAACACACACGAACGCACACATATGACCAATGAGGGCACGAGATACATTTGTGCACAGATGGAAGGCTGACAGGCAGGTAGGCCATCCAGTTATTTTAGCCGGGCCGGCTCAGATGATTGGTCGTGCTTTTTACAGTACTACGGCTTCCAGAGATTAATTTTTGTATGTATTTATTGTCAAAGCATTTAATATATTCATTGCTATCGGGATGTTAAGAGCATTCCATGGAATATAACAAAAAGTGTTTTCTGAAATAAATTACATACCCCATTGAATTATGACTGAAGATCGTCAGCTGTTTTCCTCTCCCTTGTTGTTCCTCGATACGTAATGGCTGCAGCACCGTTGACAACGTCTCTCTACATATCAGACATACCGGTAAACCAGCATCGTTTGCTGTGAAAGCATATAACTCTGTCCACACAGAATTAAATCCTGTGTTCCTCCGGTACTTTTCTTTGATTTATCCATAGTTCGCTCATCGAGCCGGGGGTCAAGTTATTCGCCTCCAAGAAAAGGCGCTCGCTCGGGACCGTAGCAGGATGTGACGCCTATTTTAGTTGACCTAATTAAAACCGTTTTGTTTTTTATTTATGTGTCACATTATCACCTCAAAATACAAGATACGAAACATTTTCAACCATGCAACACAATATAAATAGTCCTACAAATACTTTTATTTTATTTCCTTCTAATTTTTGTCTAAACTCAAGGGAGCCAGAGCAGAGGGCTTAAAGGGCCGCATGCGGCCCGTGGGCCACGGGTTGCCGACCCCTGGGTTAGCGTGTAAGCGAGTGGTAGCTCCATCGGTGCTAACGATGCTAATAGTATCCTCCAAGTTAAAATCATAGACTATACTATATATAAAGGTTTGTAGAATGATCGAGGGTCGAGTATCTTTCACGACTCAGGTTTATTGTACCGTAACGGCCCCTACACACGGCGGCGTGCGTTGCCGTTGTCTTGAGCTTGGGGAGTCAATGCGAGCAACGCGACCAACAACCAATCACATGAATGTCCCGCCCGGACATATAAAGCAAAGCATTCATGCTACATCCATGCTGGCTAAATATACTGTCTATGCTTGCTAGCTGTCCATTCAAACGAAGTACACTGGATATAAACTCCCCAAACAAGCGAAAACCTACCAGTTTCACCCACTGTCTCTGCCACCTCCCCCCATGCCTGGCTCCTCCGGTTTGTATCCCTGTATGTAAAGAGGGACTGGTCATAGAGTACCGGGTGATTCCCTACCGCCACGATAATTTTCTCCTCCATTTTTTGACATATGGGAAATAACTGCGGTCTGGCTCTCCCAACATACACACGGTTTGATTGGCTAGCGCTTGTACTGTCAGATTTGCATACGCGGGATTTGATTGGCTGACGCCTCCGTCGAGGCGGCAAAAGTAGAACATTGCTCTACTTTTACAGCGAGCACCGCGAGAGAAGCTACGCTTTGCTCCCACAATGCAGTTCGGCGAATCGTGACGTCTCCCCATTCAAAGTGAATGGGCAGAAGCGTTGAAGTGGCAACGCACGCCGCCGTGTGTAGGGGCCGTGAATCAAGACATTACAGTAGGCAGCAACAACAGAACTCACGGGCTTACTCTGAAGTAAAGCAGTCCCTCGCATGCCGTAAAGCATGTCGCATATAATCAGGAATATTTGGATGACTGAATGGTTTCCATATGAATGAATATTATGTTAAAAAGTAGCATGAAACTCCAAATGTATAAATAATGTTAAAGATTTAAGGTAGGAAAAGTTGAAAATGCAAAAATAACTGGTGAAATAGTAACATTTGGAACATTTTATTTTCAAAAACCAGAACATGGGGGAAAAAACTATATAAAATGTTTCAAATCAATTACTAACAAATTGTATTCAGTAAAAACACAAAAGGAAATCTGTCAAAGAATACATGAAAAAAACGATATAAAACTGTTTAAATCAATTACTAACAAATATATTCTGTAAAACCACAAAGTGAAATGGTGAACAAAAATAAAGTAATTTGTGTGAAAGAACAAGTGATAAAACAACTATATACAGAAACTATTGATACAAATGTTGTAATAAATGTAAAGAAATCACTCAAGTGAATAATTTAATATATAGAAACATTTCACATCAATTACTAAAGAAAATAACAATCTGAAGAACAAAAAATCTAAAATACAGAAACTATTCATATCAATTAAATAAATCAAACAAGAAGTGAAGAGAAAAAAAACATAGCAACTTTTCATATTAATAAAATAATAGCAGTCAAACCAGAACAAGACAAAAGCAAGCATAAAACAAACAGTTTTACTATGCATTTCATGCACGTCACATATGTATATTTTAATTGAACTATTAAAATCTCACTCTAAATGTCATGAAATAATAGTACGGTTAAATGCTCAAAATCAATCAATCAATCAATGTTTATTTATATAGCCCAATATCACAAATGTTACATTTGTCTCAGTGGTCTTCACAGTGTGTACAGAATATCAGTATGACAATATGACACCCTCTGTCCTTAGACCCTCACATCGTACAAGGAAAAACTTCCGAAGAAAATCCAGTTTAAAGGGAAAAATGGGAGAAACCTCAGGGAGAGCAACAGAGGAGGGATCCCTCTCCCAGGACGGACAGACGTGCAATAGATGCCGTGTGTAAATTGAAAAGATAATACATTTGCAACATAGGTAGTCCAAATGTTTGGAAATGCATGTGTGTATAATAGGAAGATGAATCCACAAGGATATCCATCCAGGACCGATGATCCAGGACCACAGCCACGACTCGCGATCCAGGGCTCGCGATCCAGGACACAGGACCGCAGGACCATCCATGACTCCGGATCCCAGCGTGTATAGACTAGGGTTGCCAGAAACTGACCATGATCAAAATCGATTATTCGGCAGCCCTGGCGAATAATAATCGATTATTCGAACCAAACCAGCATGCTGACAAAGAGGCAAACTCTCATCGGTCCCTCAATCAGGACCAAACTGAGCCACGAGATTTGGCACAAGAGCAGAGTGTGGGACATGAGCGGAATACGCCCTCCATGAAACAGCGTAGAGATTGAAAAGGAGGAGATGAAATGCAAAGCAGTTGGGCCACTGGAAAGAGTTACAGCGGGAGGATTCAAGAGCGGATGGACTAAGGAGAAGGCAGGACAGAGGAGAGGACAGGACGGAGGAGTTGGCACGGGCCAGCAGAACGTGAGGGGGTCGTGGCTTGACGACCAGAGGGGGAGAGAAGGAACACAGGAGTGAGTGAGTTTACACATAAACACACTTATTAGAAAATAATCCTAAAAACACACTGAGGGTAGAACATATTATTCAATCTTTTCATCATATAAACAAATTATTCTTATAGAGATTCTTATTCATGTGAGAATTTGGGGAAGATTTAATTTGTTACAATATAGAAAGCAGACAAATCTTTATTTGAATGGAAGATGTTAAAGGTAGAGCTAGCACCAAGCCAAAGAAGGTATTCCAAACTGAAGTATTGATGTCTCCATTGTAGCATGGTTATTACCATAGGAGAACTGTTAAGGTGGAAACAACATTTGTTTGTCGAACCAGATGTAGAGTTTTAACCCTCTGGAGTCTAAGGGTATTTTCTCGAATTTTTGATGTTTTCTTAAATCCCCTTTTAAATGTGTTTCTTCTCACATGGCACCCCATGTGTTAAATATCAAAATGTTCAGGACAATCTCTGGTATTGCTATATATGCAAATTACTCACCTTAGAGCACTGTTTGATGAGATAAGTAGCTCAAAAGCTTAAAATGTTACATCCGATTTTCAGAAAATCTTCAAAACTCTTATGAAAACACAAATGTACTCATGTGATCGAAATGTTTTGGTGTTTTAGATTTGGTTACCAAAGTCTTAGGATCACAAAAGCAGTGAAATATTTGAATTACACTGTATATAAATGTGTAATTCATGTCTAAAATGAAAAAAAATGTATTCGAATTTTGAGTAAAACAAGTGTTTATCACTCTACTTTCACCACAGCAGGGACTGAGATACATTAGGACTGAATAATGACTTCATATTACATACCAAGGTTCATGTGATGTGTAAAAATACAAATTGAGCATTCAACCTTTTTTTTTCAACCAACAATTTATTATAAATATGTTTTTTTCAACCAACTATTTATATAAATATAAGAAACTGGAAAATCTAACTATTTACAATATTGAACATCAGAACTTTCAACCAACTATTCATTATAAATGTCAAGACAGTGTCAAGGTCTTTGTCTCTCTTCCAAGACAGTGGGTCTGGCTGCTGTGTAGGTGGGGGTGATGGTGCATGGGCTGCTGTGTAGGTGGGGTGTACAAGTGCTATACGAGACCTCCACGAGACCTCCTTGCTGGCTGGGTTGAAGGTGATGGCTGTGGTGGAGCCTTTGTGCTGAGGTGTATCTTGACCTGGTGGCAGCCGCAGATGGAGGTGGAGGCAGCTGTAGTGATGCTGGTCTGCTGGTCCTTGGTGGTGATGGCTCTAGTGAAGGCCCTTGAGCCACAGTAGATCTTGACCTGGGGGCCGGCACAGATGGATGTTGTGGCTGCTGGATAAACGCCACCTGTGGGCCACTAGGCCCAGACAGCTGTGAAACATCTCTGTAAAACAAATAAAAATGTAGGACAACAATTACAACTAATTTCATTGAAATAAAGTTCAAGTAAAATGTTGCTCAAGCACAAATAAAAATGCACACATAAAAAGAAAGTTTGGGAGGTTGGAAAAGGAGTCTCTCTCGATCTCTCACTCTCACTCACACACACACACATAACTGAAATAGATCAAACATACATAAACGCTGGCATGGTCCTTGAACTACAGCATCATTGTTGTCATTCATACCATTAACGTATACGGCTTTGTGAAACCAAAGATGGATGCAGGCCATCTCAAGACAGGTGAGGATGGGTGCCACTGGATATAACCCACACATGCACTCTCTCTCTCTCTCTCTCTCTCTCTCACACACACACACACACACACACACACACACACACACACACACACACACACACACACACACACACACACACACACACACACACACACACACACACACACACACACACACACACACACACACACACACACACACACACACACACACACACACACACACACACACACACACACACACACACACACACACACACACAGAGAGGTATTTCCAGTTACTTTACATTCAGTATAAAATCACAGACACACATATACATATGCTACATCTGATTATAAAGTGTCATCTGTACAGGACGGTAAAATAATAACAGGCACACATAAATAAATCTATGACAAAGTCTCATCTGTACAGAACAGTATGATACAATAATCGATGGCAAAATCATGTCACTGTAAATGTCTCCGTTGTGGGACGAATAAATGATTAATTTAATCATCTACACATGTAATCTCATTTTTACACACCAAAATAACGTTAACACAGAGTAAACGTTTGCTAATGGAGTCTATTTTGTCCCAAGAAAAAGTTCATGACTATCGATAACAAATATATATCAATAAACCTATTGTTCATTTTCGCGGTATTCCCCACACATTGCTAGTACACTATTACTGTAATATTTACACTTACCCATGTCCAAATGGATCCTTGTTGTTGTCGTTGTGTTCTTCTTCTTCAGAAGAGTCGAAGACTTCAGGTTCTGAACATCTGAGGCTCTACTGCTGCTAGCGAAAAAATTCTCGAGTGAAGTCGGCAACTTTTTTTAGCCATTTTCTCTGTCTGTCTCTCTCTCTCTCTCTCTCTCCACACTGACGTAAACTGATGGGAGAAACGTGGTTTATGTTTTTTTTACTCGGTGGGTAGGTCCTTAGTGATTTCTCGATGTCCATTGGTCATTTCAGACCATGATGTCTGCCGTCTGAGATTTCCTTGACGGACACACGAATCCACCAATCCCACACAGTGTAAAGTCAAGCTGCTTTGAGCGGCCATATTGGCTGTTGTGCCCTGGTTACAGTCTCATAGGAGATACTGCTGGAAAGCTACCCTTCCTCCGATTCCGCGGATATCTGAATCATGTTTCTACTCCTTATAATCGAAAATATATGATTACTTACGTAAAATTATGCGCACTTGGACGCGCCGGCGCGTCCACCGACTCCAGAGGGTTAAAAAGACACTAGGCAAAGAGCGATTGCAAATTTTAATTTTGAAAAACTAGTATAATTGGGAGTACTACATACGGGGCCTTGGATCACTCATTTTAATGGTGCATATTTTCAACAACAAATATCGTTCAGGGAGAAGGGGTCGCTCAACCCACCCTGCAGATGTTTTAAATCTTACTTGCCCCTTCAGAGGGAGCGCACGGCACCAGAGTATGAGTTTTAAAAGACAAGTGCCACCACCTCCTAATGCTCATCCATTTAATCAGTGATGACCTGACATTTAGAGACGTTATTTAAAAGGAGAAACATATCTGCCATGAGTGAACATTCCTGAATTGAACTACAAACCATTAAAGAAACCTGTTACGTGCCGTAGTGTGTGTGTGTGTGGTCGTGTGTGTGTGTGTGTGTTTTCCTCTCTCTCCCTCTGATTGTCCCCAGGTGCAGCCTCTCCCCAGGTGCTCCTAATTAGCAATCACGGCTTCCATATAGGACCGGAGGAGGACGGCAGTGAGGCCCCTTCTTTCTCTCCTTCTCGTCTGGCTGTATGTGTGCAGCCTGGCTCTGTGTGAGACCCAGCTCTGTGTGAGACCCAGCCTAGTTGTGTGCTGTTTATTGTACGCTGGTGTTGTAATTTGGCTGGTGAGCCGCCTTAATATGTTCTTATTAAAACCTCACTTAAACTTTCAGCATTGAGTTTCCTCTCCTTTTTCTCTCGTCCAGCTATCTTTTGTGTCGCTACTTCCCTTGGTACCCCTAGATCTACAAGGGAACGTAACATGGGGGCTCGTCCAATCTTTGAGACAAAGAGTGAGTATTTGGTTATTGGTTAGTGTTGATATTGTGTGTGGTGGTGAGCAGTAGTGTATATAGGTGTAGGATTGGCTGTGAAGTGTCTTCCTGTTGAACAGCTTCCTCAGTTTAGACAGGGGAGTGTCTAGCTGGACTGAATCAGTCCTTCCTTCAGGCACTCATTTTTTATTTTGCCTTTTTTATTTTCGGGGTAATCCTGGGTGGGGATTCATTCCCTGTTGGGGGCAGGCGATTCAGGGTTTCGGCCGCTGATGTTTGCCTTTAAAGTCGCCTCGAGCCCGGCACGCTCCAGAAGATAGTTAGGTAAAGTTTGGTAGGCAGGATCTGGGGAAGTTTGTAAATAAATAAATAATAATATTTGTAAGTAGCCGTTGCTATGGGGTCTAAATTAGATGCCAGGGTAAAAGTGCGTATGGCTCGTCTCCAGTGTGAGAGGGAGGAGCGTGAGCGAGAGATTCAGCTCAGGAGGGAGCTGGAGATCAGGAAGCAGGAGCTGGAGATCAGGAAGCATGAGCTGGAGATCAGGAAGTTGGAGGCAGACACTGCTGTCCGGATGCGTCAGCTAGAGCTCCAAGCAGCTGTGGTGGGTGATTCTGCCGTTACACCTTCAGGTTCGGCTGCTGCTTTTGATGCTGGTAGCAACATTCAGCTGGTCCCTGTCTTTCTTGAGTCGGAAGTGGAGATGTTCTTTAGTGCATTTGAGCGCATTGCTGCTGCTCTGCTCTGGCCAGAAGACGTGTGGGCCATACTTGTACAATGCAAGCTAGTCGGCAAGGCTCAAGCAGCTTGCTCTTCTCTTTCTGTCGAGGATAGTTTGGAGTATGACAAGGTGAAAGGTGCTATTCTCAGGGCATATGAGCTTGTGCCTGAGGCCTACAGGCAGCGTTTTCGCGGCATGAAGAAAGCTGCTGGCCAAACATACGTGGACTTCGCGAGGGAGAAGAAAGTCCTCTTTGACAGGTGGTGTAGAGCATGTAAAGCGGATGACATCGCTTCAGTAAGTGAGCTCATGCTGTTGGAGTTCAAAAAATGTGTACCGGAGCGGACGGTAGTCTACCTGAATGAGCAGAGAGTGACTACCCTTCAGCAGGCTGCCACTCTGGCAGACGAGAGTGTGCTGATACACAAGAGCGGTTTTTTCCAGCGGGACCCTTCTCAGCGGGACACTTATCGGAGAGCTCCTGATAATGATGTTCCCTGTGCCAGTGTTCCAGTGTTAGGTCCCAGGATAGACAGAGCGTGTTATTTTTGTTTTGACCCAGGTCACATGATAGCAGACTGTGCAGCTTGGAAGAGGAAGAAGGCCACCACTATGGCGGATGAGGAAGGGCTTGAGCTTTTGGCTCAAAGCGATTCTCCTCATCGTTTTGGGGTCCGGAAAGCTCGTAACAGGCGTGCCACACATGCTCATTCTGCTTCTCTTCCAGGACCCAAGAAAAAGAGATCGTGTTTCTTTTGTCTTGATCCTGGTCATCTAGAGGCAGAGTGTGTAGCTCGGAAGGAGCAGGTGGCAACTGCTCTGGAAAAGCCAAAAGCCCGGCACCCGGTTGCGATGCGACAGAGTGGTGAGGTGCAGTTAAGTTCTGCATCAGTCTGTGACAGTAGTGTGGGTGTTTCCGTCTCTGAAGCGGTGGGGGTGGACCTAGCTCAGAGCGATGCGGATCTGTGTTCAGTGAGTGGTGTGTGTTGTGTGTGTTCCATGTGTTGCTCCGGTGTTGGCTGCTGGTGAGCAGTATAAGGTGTGTTTTATGGGGGGAAGTGTTACGTGCCGTAGTGTGTGTGTGTGTGTTTTCCTCTCTCTCCCTCTGATTGTCCCCAGGTGCTCCTAATTAGCAATCACGGCTTCCATATAGGACCGGAGGAGGACGGCAGTGAGGCCCCTTCTTTCTCTCCTTCTCGTCTGGCTGCATGTGTGCAGCCTGGCTCTGTGTGAGACCCAGCCTAGTTGTGTGCTGTTTATTGTACGCTGGTGTTGTAATTTGGCTGGTGAGCCGCCTTAATATGTTCTTATTAAAACCTCACTTAAACTTTCAGCATTGAGTTTCCTCTCCTTTTTCTCTCATCCAGCTATCTTTTGTGTCGCTACTTCCCTAGATCTACAAGGGAACGTAACAAAACCACTTCTGTTTTTAAAGTCCTTGTTAAAGGAGGGAGTAATTATCACATGCTCGGGCACCCAAGGTTCCACACACTGTTAAAGGGGTTAGCATGGTTCTTTAAGGAGACCAGAATTGAAGATAAATTAGTATAATGCATTGGTGATATTCCACTGGTTTTCACACCATTTCAGGGATTTTATCACATCATTAGAACAGACCACCCAAAGCTACTGAAGTGGGAACTTTCAAGTGATGAAACTCTACAACTGTTGTAACTGACCAACATCTTCTCCCAGAAATGACTGTCTAGAATGCCGTACCCCAGAGTAGATGTTTGGTGGTATCATGGAACTAAAACCTTGTACTCAGTCTTGCCACAGGATTGGACTGGGACCTGTGCACTAGCACAGCCAGTGATGTTTTTTATGCAGTTAATCAACATGGCGAAACCCCCCAAAGCCAGTAGGGCTAAGAGACCAGTCCCAGGGGGAGTTTAGGCTCCACAGTGTACAAGGATAGCATAGGGGCCCAGGAGAGGCCTAGATGTTGCATTTCCATGTCCTAACGTACCGATTGATCACGACGGCCTATTGTAGAGAACATATTACTTTCATACCTTAAATGGTATGAAAGGAGGGAGGGTACATTTCTCATGAGGAGATGGTTACAAATGCTAGCAGAACAAGACGACCCATATACAGATATTGATGAGATTGTTCAATGAATGTCCAGCTGATGTGATACTTTAAATCATGTGAAGAAGTGAGCAAACTAAAATGCTAAAATGGAGTGAATCCATTTATTCCGAGATAGTTTATTTATTCTTTATTATTTTTTCACTATTCTAATATGGTAGATCTCATGTTTTTATAAATCATTGCTATTTTAAAATGGTTTGTTTCTTTTCACTTTGTAAAAACAAGTGCCTTAACACTGAGCGTAGTGTGGGAAAGGTTTCTGTGAAAGGAGGGAGGAAGAAATGTTCTAATACCAAGCCATTGCTGCCATTTTGAAGAATGATATTGAATGTTAACACGAGAAGTTATGCACAAGGGAACACTTTTATGTTTAAGCACAGTCAAAGTAATTTTTGTAAAGTTGAGGCTATTGAACCATTCCATTTTGATTGTATGTTTTTAATGAGTTATGTACTATGCAGAGTTCAGATGAAGAACTCATTGATTTCAGTATTATACACACCTTTTAGGTGTGTAAGGAGGGACTGTTAGAAATTAAAATCAATGTTTTATGGCATAATGTACCTTAAACATACCGTCAGTTTAAATGCTATTTTATTCTGGAAAAACCCGGAAGTTCTCAATACCAAGCTTTTATTCTGAAAATCCGTCATGACGACATCCGGGACTACCGCCCATTAGTATCATTAAAGTGGTTATTGACGCCGTTAACATGTATTACATATAATGTTATGAAAGAGATAAGGAGGAGAAAAGGCATGTGGAAGTAAGCAATGAATGTAAAATGTCGAAATCCTCTGTTTAACGCGATATCGGACACAGGAGAACGAGGGGGGAAGTCCCCTGCGTCACTACAGCTCCCAGAGAGGAGGAGCGAACAGCCAGCAAGCGGGAAAGACGAATGCTTGTAAGCTCTTCTGCACGGCCAGCACCTGGGAGAGGAAGCTGCAGACTTTCTCTCCTGACTGAACAATATCCTGCTTGTAACATTACCGCGCTTTTTATTAATTAAAGTACCAATTTTGAACCTTCTCAGAGACTCCATTTAGTCTCCTTTTTTAAGCTTCTTACCTGGACGCGAGAATAACGAACACAGCATAACAGTAATAACCGGAAAAGCATGCAATGGGCCCTTTAAAACATTTTCAGCTGCAAGTTAGATTTTTTATGTTGCCAGAATGTTGTTATTTTAGAGAAGGATAACATGGTTTATGTTAAAAAAAAGTATGCAAATGTTCTGTGGTAACAATTTACTAAAATATGTTTACATTATTAGAACATAAATACATAATATTCCTGTAATTGTTCAACTCAAAATTAGTAAGTGGACTGACCACTGTGGTCATTAGGATGATTTTGATAGTTTACTTAACTATTGGAATTTGACTATTAACACATGTAAAAGGATGACTCGGAATCAGCTGGTGAAAGTAACATTTGTTTATTAGAAAAGGGGGGACTTCCGGTCTGAGCGGAGCCATGTGAGGTCGCATTTCTCGAGCTCCTCGCCATAATTAGAATATTTATATTAGACAACTACCCTCTACACTATATTCAAGCAACTTTAATCTAAGCTGTTCGCCTCCGCCCAACAGTTTCATTTGAAATATGTCGCCTTCCTCTCGCAAAAAGGCGTCGTCTGTGCCAGATCCGAAAGCTAATAGTGCTAGCCCGGCTAAAGGTGCTGGGGCAGGGCCCCTAGCTGCTAGCGCAGCACGAGGTGATGAGACCGCCATTCTACGGGCCATTCAATCTCTCAGAGAGGACCTGCTGAAGAAAATTGATGACAACGCCGAGATGCAGTCTAAAGAACTACTACGTGAAATAAGCCAACTGAGGGACGAGCTGAGATCCGCCGTTGACCGCGTCAGCAGCCGCACCAAGTCTTTGGAGGATCGGGTCAAGAGCCTGGATACTAATGATCACTCGGACCTCATTACCACTCTCGAACGAGACGTGCAGCAGCTAAAAAAGGACATGAAAATCTTCTCTGACAGGAGTGAGGACTTGGAGGCGCGGTCTAGGAGGTGCAATCTCCGCATCACCGGGATACAAGAACAACGGGAGGCAGGGAAGAACCCAACTGACTTTGTAGCTAAACTACTCTAGGAAACGCTGGGCTTAGAAAAAGAGCCACTACTAGACATATGCCATCGCACCCTACGGGAACGGCCCCAGGAGGACCGGCCACCCCGCGCCTTTGTGGTGAGATTTCACTATTACCGGGAGAAGGAAGCGACCCTCCGCAAGGCAGCCACGGCCACAGATCCGACAACGTCACACGGAGACAGGATCAGAGTATTCCCCGACTATACCCAAGCAGTCGCGAAGCAGAGAGCCGCCTTCAGGGATGTGAAAGGCATGCTAAGAGGCTGTGATGGTGTCAAGTACGGTCTGTGGTATCCCTCGGTTTTGCGGATCACAACCACCGATGGAAAGCGACACAGTTTCACAGACCCGGGTGAGGCGAATGACTTTGTTTTGAGGAACGTGTCTAAACAGAGCGGCTAAGATGCTAGGTAAGCTGACTGACGGACTAATGCAGCGCCGGATAGCGGCGTTGAATTTCCACATGTACGTATATGGAGCTGTGGGCTAGGGCTTGCTACGAACGTTTCTGGTTTTTCTTATTATTGTGTAATTTAAGCCAGCTCGCGCTGCTCATACTAGACCACATTTTATAACAGTCAGTTGGTTTACTGCCCGCTAGTTCAAGCAACTGCTCTCCTATACTCCTGGGGAGTTTCACGTTTTTCTGGCTCTACTTTTAATTCAACAATCGATACTGGATGTTTGCATATGTTGTCATAACTGGTTAATAAGTATGTTACTTTTACTGAGACCATGTTATGAATGTTCAACTTAGAGGTTTGTCTATATCTATTAGTGAAGAGTTTATCGCCGGCCACTAGAGGGCAGCGTCACTGCTGTCGCTGTCCGGATATGCCGTGCTCTGACCCGGTAGTGCCGAGCGGCCATTTTAGTTCAAATATTGTTCATTCACTCCGCCTCGAGCTGAGACGTTCATCCACTCATTCATGTAAGATTGTTTCCACTATTGTTTGGTGTGTCTTTACTCTATGTAATTGAATATATGTGTATTGGTCATGACATGCATGTATGTAGTACTTTGTCAGCTTATCTGATCTAGTACTTTGTCAGCTTATCTTGCTGCATCGCTCTGTTTCAGGGTGTCGTCGTCCTTGTCATTAAAGTACCGAAACTGACATTGAGGAGTTTCTTCAATTAGCACAAGGTTTATCTAAAGCTATTGATGGTTCTGGCGGGGCTCGATCTCGCCAGGTAAGCTGTCCACGTTGAGGTGCGAGTGTTATCGGGGGCGGGTAGCAGTCCCTCAGTTGGGGAGGGACCAGCTCTTTATTGTGAATGTTGTTTCAATCACTTCAATTAGATATGGACCTTCTATTTTAGGTTCTCAATGGTGTTTATGTTCTTATTGCTGTGTGTTTTATTTCAGTTTTTTTAAGGTGACCCATCCCCCCTTTCCCTCCCTTCCTCTCCCTCACCCTTCTGATAGGGGGCTAGATTACTGTCTAAGGTCCCACAATGACCCAGGCAAACAGGGCACCGAGTGTGGGTAAGGCGGCAACTCTTTGGTTAGCTGGAATGTTAGAGGTCTCAATCATCCATTAAAGCGCAGCAAAGTGTTTTCCCACCTCCAGAAACTAAAGGCAGACATAGTTTATCTCCAGGAAACTCATTTACGTACTTCTGATCACTCTAGACTCAAGCGGGGTGGTTTCTCTCACATGTTCCACTTAAAATTCAACACCAAATATAGGGGTGCAGCTATCCTGATACGTAGGCATTTGCAGTTTGTGGAATCTAAAGTAATTGCAGATACAAATGGCCACTATATCATAGTGCAAGGTCAATTGTACAACACACCTGTTGTGCTTGCATGTCTCTATGCTCCCAACTCAGATGATGCCGATTTCTTTAGCAATTTCTTCTCTCTGCTCCCGGATTTGAACTCCCATCACCTAATTTTGGGGGCAGACTTTAACTGTGCCCTCAATCACACTCTGGACCGCTCCACTGTCTCCTCTAGACCAGTGGTTCCCAAATGGTGTGCCGCGGCACACTGGTGTGCCGTGAGTTAAGTCCGGGTGTGCCGTGGGATTTTGTGGGACATACGTTATTATTGCAATATAGGCCTACAACTACACAAAAATTAAAAAAAAATGTTTTACTATCAGCACTTTGTAGGTTTATATGCACGTAATCTGCGCGACTTGCGCGTCCACATCTCCACGTGCAGTGCTGCATAAACATGGCTGAGTCAGCGAAAACTTTCGAGGGGTGGAGGTATGCCCATTATTTTGAGTTCGTCCGAAGAATAGACAGGAATGTGACGGTGAGGTGCAAACTGTGTCCAGGCCAGAAGCTGTTATCCACTACTGTAACACCACGTCAAACCTCAACAAACACATGCAAAGAACACATGCTGAAGCTACTGCACATGCTATTTGTTGTTTGTTATCACGTAGTCTGTTCTTCTTCTCTGTCTTCCGGTTTTTGCCTGTTTTGAATGACAAATACACTCTACCGCCGCCTGCTGGTAAGGAAAGTTATTCGTTATTCGTCCGTGCTCGGCGAGTAAATTAACAAGTTACTTTATGTAGATAGTAACGAAGTAGTGTAATATATATATTTTTTTTTTTTAAAGTAATATGTAATATATTACATTTTTTTAGTAACGACCCCATCTCTGGAGTTGGCGTTCTCTACTCTGATTTACATGAAGAACAACAGGAGGTCACGGCTCTCTGTTGAACAGGACATGCGAGTGGCCCTCTCCTCAGTGCCACCAAGGATTACAAAATTCTGTGCGCCTCGACAGGCACATGTATCTCACTAATTTGTAAGTCAGCAAAAATATTTACAATAACACATTTTTCAATGCTGATTGCTGAAATGTTATATTTATAATTTGTAGTTCAGGACCATGGACAATGCAGCTTCCTTGCATTGACAGTTCTCTGTGCTGAATTTCTGCTGAGTTTCCTTTGCCTCATGTTTAATGTTGTGACCTGTCTGGTTTAAATGAGTGTGTTGCTGCTTTGATGAAGCCTAATTTGATAAAGTTTCAAAATAATTTCTGAAATATTTCGTTAATAAATATTTCATGAGTAATATAGTTGTCTTTGTCACATTTTATTTGGCATTAGTAAATAATTATGCACATTTACAGATATTTTACATGATATGAGTGATAACATGTGTTATAAGGGCTATTTTGCACAATAGGTGTGCCTTGAGATTTTTACTTGTCCTTTGGTGTGCCTTGGGCACAAAAAGTTTGGGAACCACTGCTCTAGACCACTGTCAAACTCAGCTCGAGTGGTGAACTCCTTTGTTGAAGAATACGGCATGGTGGACCCATGGCGATTTAAGAACCCAACATCTAAACAATTTTCATTTTTTTCTGCAGCTCAGCAGTCATTCTCCAGAATACATTTAGACAAAAAGTTACTCTCTGTGCTTGAGTCCAGTGACTATGAGAGCATTGTTATTTCTGACCACAGCCCAGTGACCATGAAACTTTGTTTTCCAAACCATGTACCACCAAAAAGGATCTGGCGTCTAAACCCACGCTTATTATTAGATGAAGATTTGATTAAGTATACTTCCACGCACATCGATACCTTTCTTGAAATAAACCGTCAACCAGAGATGAGTACAGGCACTGTATGGGAGGCCATGAAGGCTTATCTCCGTGGGCAAATAATATCATATTCAATCAGTATTAGCAGAAAAAAGACAAAGCGAATGACAGAACTTTTTAATCGGATCAGAGACATTGATAGAATACACTCAACAAAGCCCTCTGCTGAACTGTATAAGGAACACATTACAGTGCAGGTGGAATATGACTCTGGCATCCACCTACGTAGAGGACCTTCATCTGAGATCCAGGCAGACCCATTATGAACATGGGGAGCGGGCCAGTAAACTACTATCCCATCAACTAAGGCAGTCGGCTGCAGACAGTTTAATTGCGGAAATTGGAACGGTAAATGGGGACACCATTTCAGATCAAAGGGGCATTAATGATCAATTTAAGAGTTTCTATGAAGATCTTTATTCATCAGAAGTCTCGGATGACTCTCTGACAACTAACTTTCTAAAGGACCTTAAGCTTCCAACACTGGATCATGACGGTGTCTCGGCTTTAGAGGGGGACATTTCTAATGAGGAGATAAATCGCGTTATTAAAAGTATGAAAAGTGGAAAAGCCCCCGGACCGGACGGCTTCCCTATTGAATTCTATAAAAAAATGCCTGTGCTGCGCGAAGTATATGCAGAGGCACTCCAGCAGGGTTCACTCACTTCCCCCCACATTAGCTCAGGCAGTCAGGATAACAGTCATCCTTAAAAAGGGCAAAGATCCAGCGAAATGCGACTCCTACAGACCAGTAAGTCTAGTCTGGTGTGATAACAAAATTATCTCGAAAGCTTTAGCTCTGCGCCTTGAGACTGTTCTGCATAGAATCATCTACCCGGACCAAACAGGGTTTGTAAAAGGCCGACAGTCTTTTGGGAATCTTCGGCGCCTATATAATATAATTTACTCAAATCCAGGACTCTCTCCAGAGGCCCTCATCTCTTTAGACGCACACAAAGCCTTTGATCGCATTGAATTTGACTACCTATTTGCAACTCTTGCTAAATTTGGCTTCGGCCCATGCTTTATCTCCTGGATAAAGGTCCTCTACTCTGCACCTCAGGCAGCAGTTCGCACTAATAATATCATTTTGAAATACTTCCGGCTTCAACGGGGCATAAGGCAGAGATGCCCCCTGTCCCCCCTCTTGTTTGATATAGCCATAGAACCGTTAGCAGCTGCTCTCAGGAATCGGTCAAATTGTACAGGCATTCAGCGGGGAGGCTATACGCATAAGCTGTCTTTGTATGCAGACAATGTTTTACTGTACTGCTCCAATCCGCTTAGGTCCATTCCGGCTGCACTCGATGTAATCACCTCTTTCGGCAAGGCTTCTGGGTATAAGATCAACATGACCAAGAGTATACTCTTCCCCATCAATGAGACTGCGGCCAAGCTTTCATTTAGCGAACTCCCCTTTAAAGTGGCCATTGACTCTTTCACCTACCTGGGAGTGTGTGTGACACAGGACTTTAAAACCCCGTTTAAAAATAACCTACAACCAGCTCTGGACAAGGTTAATGAGGACCTGAAGCGCTGGGCGTCGCTCCCTATTTCGTTGGCGGGCAGGGTGAACACCATTAAAATGGTTATTATGCCACGTATGCTGTATTATTTTCAGTCAATTCCTGTGTTTCTCCCTAAAAAGTTTTTTAAAGACCTGGACAAATATATTTCCACTTTTATCTGGAATAAGAAAATTCCCCGTCTGCGTAAGGCATTTCTTGAGAAGAGAAAGTCAGAGGGGGGTCTTGCATTACCCAATTTTTTACACTACTACTGGGCTGCCAATATCCATAAAATGGCATTCTGGATGAGTGATTTCCGGGAAGGGGGCGGTCCTATTTGGTCTAGCATGGAACAACACTCGTGTGAACCACTGGCCCCTGCCTCCCTGATGTGTGCTCCTTTACCACTTAGTAGAAAATATCACTCGAACAACCCTGTGGTCAATAGCTCTCTTAGGATATGGTCACAGTTCAGGAGGCATTTTGGATATAGACAAACTATCTCCTCCATCCCCATAGTTCGCAATCCGGCTTTCAAACCAGCCCTGATAGACTCCGCTTTCCACCTGTGGTCCCAGAAGGAACTTAAGTGTGTTGCTGATCTGTTCTACGAAGGGGTATTCACATCCTTTGAACATTTAGTCAAAGAATATTACATCCGAAGGAATCATTATTTTAGATATTTACAAATTCGTGATTATACAAGAAAACTATTTCCCTCCTTCCCGGCCGCCCCACCTGGTGGATGGATGGAAGACTGCCTTGGCCTCAAACCTTGTCAGGGAGGCTATATTTCAAAGCTATATAATATTATTCAAGAAATCTCTAGCCCTTCCCTTAACCACCTTAAGGGTGCCTGGGAAGAAGAAATGGGCATAGAACTAACCGATGAGACCTGGCGGTCTGCAACTGAGAACATACACAAATCCTCCATCTGTGTGAGGCATGGAGTACTTCAATTTAAAGTGTTCCATCGATTACATCTGTGCAGGAGCAGGCTTGCCAGGCCAACCTGATCTCACCAGAATGCGTGACTCCACCACGACTCCTTAACACCACATTGCGTGGTGGAGTCACGAACTTTGTTACATTTGCGTGTCGGCACCACGCAAACAATCCCAATGTAAAGTGAATGAGGCTCCTTTGTCGTGGTGCACACACGCATTTCTACAACGTCCCGCAGTGAGCTTTTATTCTATACAACGTTTTTAAAATCTACTATATAGCTTGTAGTAACTCACGGGAGGCTTCTTTTATTTTATTTGTATTCATAATAATTTTTATTTTTCGTCAGAATGTAAAATTACATTAGTTACGAATTTGTGTTCTCAAAAAACAGTGCATTGTGTGTAATGCAACTGTGATTTTTATTAAATTAGTTAGTTTTTAAGGAAGGCCAGAGCTTCAGCTGTGTCAAATAGATTGTTCCCTTCAGTTAACGTTATTTAAAAGATAATGATCATGTCCTCTGTATTATATTACGAGCGTCCATTCCCATTGGATAACGGAGAATTTTACACCCGGAAGTAAGTAGCCTATTCTCCTTACTGTCGATTGATTTTACAGTGATATCTGCACTACTCATCGACTAAAAAACACCAAATTGTCCTTGTTAATTACACAACATTGATTGGTTTGAGTTGTGTGCAATGCTTTTGTATTTTCCCCCTTCGATTCGGAGAAACAAATATTTTTTCGGCGTTTTAGGATAGCCGAAGACACTACACTACCCAGAATCCTCAGCTATCGTTTGGAACTACACCATGTGCTTAGCTTGACAAACCCCGTGATCAGTCCTCAACCTCTGTGATTGGATGCGCGACGTTTACACACAGAGCGTCCAAAAGGACTTTGAAATGGAATGAAACCCATCGACGGCACACTATTCCAAACAGGAATCGAACGTGTCCTACCCCCCTCCCCCCCTTAGGTCACAGGCTCCTCCAACAGTGCTACGCAATAAAAGAGATACACAGAAAAAATAGTGAAATAGTGCAATAAGAGTCTATATACAAGTGATTGGAATATGATATATTAGATAAATAATTTCTAAGTAGCAGCCAGATGAATGTTATTTCTAAATTCAGGTGTTTAATAGTCTTCTGGCCTGTGGGATGAAGCTGTCTCTGTGTCTGGTGGTTTTAGTCCGAATGCTGTGGTACCGCCTGCCAGACTGCAGCAGACAGAACCGTTTGTGGCTGGGGTGATGGTGGTCTTTTATAATCCTGAGGGCTTTCTTTAAGGTTAACCTGGTATTTTTACTCCACTACAATTATTTTAGTTACTTTACAGATTTGGATTAATGATGTGAAATATAAACAAGCCTTAAATCAGACTTTAGTTACACCTGAATGAAATTCAGTGAAGGTGATTGTCAAGTGCCAACAATCAGGCGAGATATTTGATAGTTGGTGCTTGAGAAGACTAAATATTTATCTGCAGATCCGTTTAAAGCATATTCATTACTCGTTATTCTCTAATAGTTCATTAACGACTGTATATAATTGCTATTTTGCACATCCCTTTCAAGATTTCCTAAGGTTTATTGACATATCATATACACAATAGCGTAGTTATGCAATGAATGACAAACTTAGGTCACAGGTTCATCAACAGTGCATTACAAGACATCTATCAATGTGTGTGTATACTTCCACCATTACACTGTCGTATTCTGCACATTTCTTTAAATAAAGCCTTATTAGTTAGCACATCCTCCTATCAGGCACTAAACTGTTTTACTCTAGATATCATTTGAGTATCTTCTTGATATTTTCTATTCTATATTTATATAATTGACCTTCTACTTTCCCACTATTTTGTATGTACTCTTAATATTTGAATGTTTTCATAACATATAACACATTCAAAAGTGCGTTACAAAAATGAAAGACATTAAGAAAAAGGCATTTTAAACAGTCATTAAAAAGCAACACAATCTTCCTGCATTGCAATTACTCTAAACGTGTAATAACGTGCTTTAACCAGTAGGTGGTTTGGGTTAAAAGCATAGGTTAAAAGGCTGTCAAGTTTACAGTGTTAACAAAATAAAATATACTGCTGTTTTCGGTTTAGTTTACGACGAATATTATTTTGTTATTGTTTTGATATTTGTAACACAAAAGCGATGGAAAAAATCCATAGCAACCAAAAAAAGATGGTCTTAACATGACCCAGTCGTCTAGTAGTTAATAAAAAACAATAATATCAAAACAAAATATTACTACTAACTTTATTGTGAAATTAAAACAGAACGGTAAAAGAATAGTTTCCGGTCTATGCTGATGCCCGATCTCTGTAGATAAATAAAGAACTAAGACAGATGTGTAATATTTAATGCAGCCAAACCATTTATTACAATGCATTCATGTGATGACTATCAAAGAGTAAAGCAAGCACTGCTGAATAAAGTATGATTTTCTCTTTTACGAAACGTTTTTTTTTCATATGGAATGCAGTTGGAGGTCAACCAATCAAAGAGCTTGAGGGCTGATCACGGGGTTCTTGGTGTAGTCCCAAACGATAGCTGAGGATTCTGGGTAGTGTAGTGTCTTCTGCCGTCCAAAAACTCCGAAAAAATATTTGTTTCTCCGAATCGAAGGGGGAAAATACAAAAGCATTGTACACAATTCAAACCAATCAATGTTGTGTAATTAACAAGGACAATTTGGTGTTTTTTAGTCGATGAGTAGTGCAGATATCACTGGAAAATCAATCGACGGTAAGGAGAATAGGCTACTTACTTCCGGGTGTAAAATTCTCCGTTATCCAATGGGAATGGACGCTCGTAATACAAGACATGATAATTATCTTTTAAATAACGTTAACTAAAGGGAACAATCTATTTGACACAGCTGAAGCTCTGGCCTTCCTTAAAAACTAACTAATTTAATAAAAATCACAGTTGCATTACACACAATGCACTGTTTTTTGAGAACACAAATTCGTAACTAATGTAATTTTTACATTCTGACGAAAAATAAAAATAATTATGAATACAAATAAAATAAAAGAAGCCTCCCGTGAGTTACTACACGCTATAAAGTAGATTTAAAAAACGTTGTATAGAATAAAAGCTCACTGCGGGACGTTGTAGAAATGCGTGTGTGCACCACGACAAAGGAGTCTCATTCACTTTACATTGGGGTTGTTTGCGTGGTGCCGACACGCAAATGTAACAAAGTTCGTGACTCCACCACGCATTGTGGTGTTAAGGAGTCGTGGTGGAGTCACGCATTCTGGTGAGATCAGGTTGTGCCAGGCTGTACCCTGAGGTGGATCCCACATGCCAGAGGTGTCATTGTGCCACGGCTACCCTATTGCACATGTTTTTCTCCTGTCAGTCCATTGCCCCATTTTGGTCTTCTATATTTGAAACGTTTTCATTGATGTATAGCCAGAACATACAACCAAATCCCATAATAGTTTGGAGTAGCCCCTGAGGGGGTCTCCCTCTCTAATTGCCAGTCACACTCACTTGCGTTTGCAACTCTTCTTGCCCGCCGTCTAATCCTCCTCAAATGGAAAGACCGGACTCCACCATCTCACGCCCACTGGGTGAGGGATGTGATGGCACATTTGCAGCTGGAGGAGCTGAGGTATCGTAGCCAGGGATGTGTTAACAAATACTACAAGCTCTGGCAGCCTTTTCCTTGACTATTTTAACAAACTCCCCTGTGCAAATCTGACTGCATGAAGCGCCCCCTCCCCCTCTTTTAATTTACTGTTTATTTTAGTGGATTGTATTATTTATTTTGTTTATTTTATTATTATTTTTCTTTAAGTGCAGCTGTGGGTGTTTATGAATATGTGTATGTGCATATATATATATTAGTGCTGTCAAAATTATCGCGTTAACGGCGGTAATTAATTTGTTGAATTAATTGCGTTCAAATATTTAACGCATTTAACGCATGTGCAGAATGGCCCGCCCCATACGTGAAAACTTTTGTCACGTAGTGATCGTCTTCACAATAGAACATCTTTGATAACGGCGTGGTGTTGTTGCAGGAAGTCCCGACGGAGATTACATTTGCTGTAGTACAGGGGTGCACATAACTGGTACGCAGGGTATGTGCCTAATCTGAAATGCGTACCGTCACTTGTGTCACAAAGCGCATTTGCGTACCGACGTACTTGTGAAGCTTTTCCAGAAGGCGGTTAGATCACCGGACGATAGGGTGACCAGATCCCAACAAACCAAATGTGGGACAAGGAGTATGGTTGTGTGGGACAATGTGGGACAATGTGGGACACCCTCTCAACAGCACCCCCCAACCCCCGGAAAAAAAACCGTAACAAATATATAACAACAGAGCAGAAAGTGAAGTCAAAATGCAGTTTTTTAATAAAGAAAAGTAAACTAAGGCTAACCAAGGCAGCAGGCATTATTCACTGCAAGTGTTTAGAAATGCATCTTCTTAATTCAACTAGTGTATTACCTGTACAAGTAGGCACAACATAAATTAATAGATACAATAAAACCAACACTGGCCAGGAGGGAACAGAAACATAATAATACATAAAATAAAATAGCTTTCAGTTTTGTCCATCACAGCAGCAGAAGGTGGGCCCCCACACACAGTGTGTGGGCTGTTGTCACCTAGAACCACTGGTGTCTTTGACTCTGTCAAACAACTCTTCACAGAGGCAGGGGCAAGCACATCTGTTATTATGGACGCTGCTTTTGTACGACCACATGACATTTTCTTTACTATCTCAGAGTCTGGAAACATTTTAAATGTTGGACTTAAATGCATCAATCTGGTTCACTTTGAGGGGGAAATAACGAGACTACACCCATATGAAACAGAACTGTATACATTTAAATAATCATAAAATCATAATAACATGGCCATAACCAATAACATACCATATCCAATATGAAAAACATTGAAACTTGTTTATTTATTTGTTTTTGGTTCATTTATAGTTGTGAGTGTGTCTGTGCTCCTGAACCATCCTCACCCGTCGTCTCCCCCTTCTCTTCTTTGAGGCAGCAGCAAAGACTAGTTTTAGCTTAGTTTTTAAAGTTTATCTTACATTTTTTCACCTAGTTAACGTTTTTTTATTATTCATGCATATTTTACTAATCACTCCCCCTTCAAATGGAAATATGTGTTTACATGAATGGTAACCAAACCGTGAGACCCACTGAGAACTAAGTTAACTATCTAAACACTCAGAATCCTTTGCCTCACCTGAGCTATAGTCATCAGTCTCTCAGTCTGACAGCAGAGGACTCTCCTCCACCTTGTTGTTGAAACAGCTCCTTATATCCGTTAGCGCAGCTAGCTAGCACCAGATGCTAACAACAACAATAGCACGTAACCGGTGCGCGCGCTTTCTCTCTCTTGCTCACTTGCGCCACACACACACACACCCTCCCAAGCTTGAATGACACACAGAGACCAATCGAGGGCATTAGTGTATGGTCTGTATGAAAGTGGCCATGTCGGCAAGCCACATCATGTAGACAGCCAGTCACCCTCTGTGAGGCAGAGTCAGACCCACATTTGCGCAGCGTTGCGTTCACAATACATACATATTGTGAACAACATAAAAATATCCTCAGGCCAGCAGGCCACTTAGCAGGCCAGGCCATCGGGAAACCTCCCGGTCCTCCCGATGGCCAGTCCGGGCCTGGAGTGGGATGTCTCTTTTTGAGTGACACGTTTCTTGTGAGAATCGCATTCTCTGTGTCTTTTGACGTCGTATTCACTGCCATGTGAAATTTAAAAATTACTCTTGCAAAGATTGCAAAAAACTCTCTGAGAGTCGCCCTGCACTGGCTTCACCCATGGGTAAGTGTCTTCCCAGTCTTTGTTGTATGTGCATCTTCTTTTCTTCTTAGCTGTAGTTTCAGTTTCCTCCATTTTCCATAACCTGCTGCGTCGCCTGCGTTCGTTGTTGTTGTTTGGCGGGGTGGGGGGGTGTGTGTGAGTGAGTTACTCTCATTGGTTAACATTTGACCAGCACCCGCCGTGTGTTACAGTTTGATTGACAGCAAACACAGCCCCCTGATGATAGCATTCCCTGCTATCTCAACAGCCATTGGATGAATCTGATTTTAAAGAAAAGCGTTTTAGCCAATCAAAATGAAATATGCGGGACATCGTCTCAATTTGCGGGACGCACCAAAAGTCGTGAAAATGCTGTGCAGTCCCGCGCAAAGCGGGACATCTGGTCACCCTACCGGACGACAGAGTCGGTCTCCGTGTGCACAGACAGGGCTGCTGTTAACGTCGGTCTGTACAACGGATTTGTGCCAAAACTACACCAACCGGCTGCGGAGGGAGACTCCCCCCTTCACTGGAGAACTGCGCTAAAACAGCTGATCACAACGTTCACACTCTGTGGTCACGAAGTACTCCACTAGCCCCCCCCCCCTGTCGACTTTCCTGAAGTACTCCCCCGTTGATAGATATCAACACGTAATGAATTAAGACCCCACGGTTTGATGATTGATAGGTGTGTGGGTTGTCTTTCATTTTGACACGCAGACATTTTTAATAATAAACATAGATACTGTATGTTAAATGGATATATCCACCTTCTTTCATTTATCTTTCCATTCCCACAACAATATACATAAATAAATGGCATATTTTGGACATAGTTCGAATGGTGATTAATCATGATTAATTCATTTTTAAGCTGTGATTAATCTGATTACAATTTGTAATCGTTTGACAGCCCTAATATATATATATATATTATGTGTATGTGCTTGCACAGTATATGTTACTGCAATGACATTTGTATTTGTGGTACAAATGTACAAATGTAATTCAATTCAATTGTATGATTACACATCTGCATTTTCATGTGCCCTGCGTTGTTTTGGTATAAGTGAAAATCAATAAAGAAAGGTGAAATAAAAAATCAAGAAGAAAAAGAAAAAAAGAAAAAAGGCGAGCTGGGAGTGGAGGTTGGTTATGGCGGCAGTGGGAAACAGTAACACTAACCCACTAACAGGGGTTTCAGGGACGGGCAGTGATAGTCGGTCCATTCTTCTATATGTCTGTCTTTGGTTTTCTAAGGCTGCGGCCCCACGAGGACGAAAACGGCTAAACGCATAGGATTAACGCAAACGCAATCGCAAACGGCTTCCGTCCACATGCAATAATTATCCGGATAGTGTCTGCCCACACGAGACCGCTCCGTTTAGCTCCAACCGCTGGAGAAGCTGCAGTACATATGCAGGAGCCTCTAGGTGGCGCTGTAACTTCCTCCACAAAAGCAGCGAAGAAGAAGGTTGTCATGGTTGCCCTTCTGTTTATTCTCCGCGGTGGGGGCCGAGGGAACCGGGCAGAGTTTTTCGCCAGTCAGCGTGTATTAAAGTTGAAATCTTCCGGACAAAATTATAAAAGTGCCGATCAAAGGTCTTCTTTGTTATTTATTGAGCTTTAAAACAAATGAATAACGACTCTATATAATATAATGATAAAATACACGGAGCCTCTCTTTTTCCTCCCTCTCTTCGGACAGCGCCAGTGTCTGTCTCATGCAGCAGCTCATCCAGTAATCAGTGACCCGGCCGACTGTAAAAATAAACATATTTATAACTAGTTTAGGGAGTTTGAGAGGTAATTAAAATAGCTAAGGGTGATGATCTGACTTGAAGTGTGTGTTTTGCTGCAGAGGGAGGAGCTGCAGGTGAGCAGAGCTGCGTGTCTCCGTCCTGTCAGATTAGACTTCACTCGCGAGAGAAAGATAAATAATCTGAATTCAGGGTGCAGTTTACTTTGACGTGGGGGTGAGCAGCAGAGGTGGGGAGAGGCGGGGCTATTGCCTCATCATTATTGCTGTAGATGTTGCACAAACAACTGTAGCATGGTCAATAGCGTCCGGAGCACGATAGCAACTCTGCGATCCGCCATTGTTGTTGTTGTTGGTGGCGAAACACTTCAGCACTGGCGCGGGGTAAGCGGAGGTGAGCAGAAGAGGTGGGGAGAGGCGGGGCTATTGCGCAATCACTATCAGTGATCTGAAAATGTCCGTATAGGGCGCACACACGGAGCTGTTTGACCCCCCAGAGAGTGGCGTATGCATTTCTATCCACCTTGGGACCCGTTGTCGTTTCCTCAGTCGTTTAGTGCCATATTCGGTGGTCCTCGTGTGGCCGAACGGTCTATATGACACTAAACAGTAACGCAAACGACCGAATTCGTCCTCGTGTTATTCGATCCATATGACCATAGAGATATGTGCATAAACAACAAAAACACTTGGGGTATAATGTTCGAACAATGTTATCACCAAACATTTTAAGAATGTTTTTAGAGAACGTTATCCTACCTTTCAGAAGTACATTCTAGGAACCAAAATAAAACTTCTCGATGAAACCATTCCTAGAACGATGAATGGTAACATTCTCAGAATGTTTTTAGAACCAACAATGTCCAGCTGGGAACTCAGACATGCCTACGCAAACGTGCAATATCATGAATTACGTGCTTGTTTTTTTCTAAAAACGAAAATGTGGTGACATCAGATTTCTTTTAAACATCCTTTTCAAACAAATGCAGCAAGTTTGTTTTTTAAAGCGGACTACAAATAAATCTGACGTTGACCATGTTAATATTTTGCATCACAGGAACATTTTATAAAAAAATAATAACCTCCTGAAAACATTATCCAAATGTTGCTTGGAGAATGTTCTTCTTTGGTTATCATGTCACATTGAGGGACCGTTTTATAAAGAACATCTTTAATGTGTTACCCCAACAACGTCCAAAAAACATCCTTAGACTGTTGCAAGGAAAACGTTCCACCTTTGTTAACATATCACATTAAAGGAACGTTTTATAAATACACTTTCTGTCATCTCAGGCCTCAATAACATCCTCAAAACATCCTCTGAATGTTGCAGTTAAAACGTTATGTCTTCATTAACCTTAAATCTTATAGGAACATTATTTTCCAGAACGTTCCCCGCTAGCAGGGTAACTAATATCTCAGATAAGAGGCACATTCAAATAAAGATTGGTCTTTAAATACATGTTGTCTTCTGAATTGTTTGTCTAAAGTCAAGGATCTAGAACTGGTACTTAGTTTTACTGATACAGTCTGGTTATTATGCTGTTTGGAGGAGGCATCACAGGTAAGAGCACTAACTAGCTACCATCACATGTACCTTAGCTTGACTTAAATGTATTAAGCGTATAATTAAAAATATATATAAATAACTAATGTCATGCAAACATATTAATATTTGCCTGATTCCAGTGTTGAATTTAGCACAATTGCATACAAACGTCAAGGGATTTTAAGATTCTGAAGTATTATGCTGAAAACTCAATAACTTAGATTATTATTTATAGTTTCATGTCCGCTTACCCTTAGAAACGTAAAATGCCACGGCAGTGTGCAGATGGGGAGCATGTTAGCTTAGCTTGGTAGCTTCAGCTAGCTCTGGAACTTCCAGCTCGGTAGCAGCAGGTCCCGCCTCTTTGCCCTTATTTGGAGCAGGCGGGAGTTGAACTCTGACGTCACTGTCGAACCGTTAGTGGCCGACTCCGCCTACTAAGGGCTTCTCGGCAAGTCTGCAGAATCCTATGGGTGACGTCACGGACCCTACGTCCATTTATATATACAGTCTATGCATTGAACACAACTTTTGATCAGAAAAACAGCAAAGGTAAGATATCTGCCGTTTTGGCTCAGTAAAGCTATTTTGTGTGATGTCTGGGTTGCTTCCCCTGCCGCGACCGTTTTGGTCGCACAGTGATGACACTTATACCTCTGGAATCTGTGGAATCTCAGCTTTCATGTGATATCTGTTTGTGCAGATCCGATAAGTAATAAGGTATCTCTACCGTGAGTCCTGTGCGTTAGAATTTTTTCGCTCAGGGCTAATTCAGAGTCTTGGTATTACCATTGTGTTTTGTTTAGCTAAAAATTGTTAATATTGTCTGATAGCTGATATTCTTCCCGTTAAGTGGGTATGACTATGACTATGACGGTATTCGTCCCGTACCGTCACAGTTCGGCACAATTACACAACGAATACGCCTTTTTTTTACGATTCGGAAAAAAATCTGTCATTCAGGGCAGTATCCATTACACTATTTATAATCCAGGGGGCTGTATTGCGCCTAAAAGCTGTTTGCCAGTCGCCCTCAAACAACAAATGAAGAACAAGAAGAAACACAACAACAAAACGAACAAAATACAAGAAGAAGAAAAGTTAGTATGGTGAGTTCAGATAACACACAGGAGCTAGAACCCAACTGCTTCTTTTAAATCATTTGTGTGGGAACATTTCGAACGTTCCCTGTGGACTACAATAACGATGGAGTGCGAGTGGTGGATCAGACGAGGACAGTGTGTCGGCATTGTTTTGACAGCGGTGTGGTATGCTAATGGTAACACACGCCAAACATGCTAAATCATATCAGAAGGCATCAGCCAGATTTGCCAATCACCGGAGCCTAGCGAAAGACAACAGCAGTTCAACAGTTTATCCCTGCTGTTTTTAAGAAGCTAATAGACATGAAAGCCGTGAGACCAAAATAAACAATGGAAGCTATTGGCATATATATATTTCAACGGCTATGCACTCATTTCTTATTATTTATGATGTAATATTTCCAAGACATTCTTTTTAGTTGTACAGCTTACTGAACCTTTTAGTTTGACATTAGCCATTATAGATAATATGGCCATCTGAGTGTGTGTGGTACTGTTTGTGGTTTGTTTTTAACAGTGTAATACAGTTAATTATTCAAAATGTTAGAATTCCTTATTTTTAAACTGAAACTTGCACTACTGTTCAAAAATAAATAACAAAAAACCTGGAATTATGCATTTGGGACTTTTTTTTTGCTTTTTCTTGTTGTACCGAACCTGGACCGAACCGTGAATTCTGTGAACCGTTACACCTCTTGGTATGACACATTCATAGTTTTTTTAACCAGGGGCATGACGCAACATCTTGCAAGAAACAGAGTCTGAGGGCTTCTTAACATTCAACAAACTATGAATGTGTCATACCCACCAGTGGTGTAGTGGGCGTTGGATGCGCACTTATTTGGAGCATGATTTTTTTTTCAATAGTCTAATAAATATAAAATGATTGCCAGTGTTATCAGTTGCAAGTGTGTATTTGTTGTAATAGATTTCACAGTAATTATAATAAAAAATGAAAACAATTTCCTTAAAAAATTATGATTCGTCATCACGCTCGTGACCCCGCGGCGAGCTGGGGGTGTGCCGATTTTGCGGCCACTCTTTCCCTCAAGAACGCAAACGAAAAAGCTCTATAATGGCAGGCAAACATTTTTTACTTGACTTATTTTCTAAAAAGAATATAATTCACAAGAAGAAAGAGGCTAGCAGCACCGAAGCTACAAGTAAAGCTGCTACTACATCATCAGAAGAGCCGCCAAAAGACGTGGATAATGCTAGCACTAACGTTAACGTTAGCTGCGCTATCAACGTTCCCCTGGCTAGCTCAAGCTCACCTTTCCCAGAGGTATGGACGGAGGAGATGTGGCGGAGGAAACAAGAAGAATACCCGTGGATAAACTGCAAAGTTGGGAAACTGGGCTGCAAAGTTTGTTCATCCATTACGGATTTATCAGTCTTCAAAACGCAAGGTTCAAGATTGGCAGATGAATGGCGTTCTTACACCGTCACTTACAGTGGAAGAGACAAGAGCGGCATGTTATCGTCCCTCAGAATTTTTTTTATTAAACACAAAGAATCAAAATTTGGACACACTGCTGCAGCGGATTCAAGACAACGCAAAAAAGGAAACACTTGAGAAGGTCTGTGACAATATGAATGCATCAAAGCTGAAAGCATGTGCTGTATTCCAAAACACATCCTTAGAATGTTGCAGGCAAAACGTTCCACCTTTGTTAACATATCACATTAAAGGAACATTTTATAAAACCCTTTCTGTCATCTCAGGCCTTAATGACATCCTGAAAACATTTGGAGAATGTTCTTCATTTGTTATTATGTAACATTGAGGGAACGTTCCCCGCTAGCTGGGGAGCGGCGCCCTAAAAATGTTTCTTCGGCACACTAAGAATAACACCAGATGATGAATATACATCAACTCATTTTAGGCTACCGAGTCAACCTTTTGCTAGTGCCCGTCACCCATTCTAATCAGGTTATCCGGATAACTGCACACAAGGGTGCGGAAAAACACACACAGTATGAAGAATTGGACATAGAGGTCATACACTGTACTCAGGAAAAACATACACAAACCATTTGGGTGATAAACGTTGGAACTGTGAAAATTACTGGTGAGATCCATCCAGGGCCCAGCAGCCAACAACTGGAGATCAATAATAATTTATTGGTAACTTTCTTTCTCTTTTTTTTTATCTCCCGAGTCTACAGAGAGCAAGCGAGAAGACAGGATGAAGAAAGTATGTGTGTGGCCTTGGAAGTTGATTAAAAACAGGTGTGGTGACAATCACATCAAAGTGATGGAAGCCTTGTGTGCTCGTGCGGCTTATATACTGTGTGTGTGAAGTGTGCACGTCGATGGCTATTGATTGTTGATCATAATTCTCTTGGTGCAGTCCGGGCCCCTCCATCACAACAATTCACTGGAGTCTGCATTGACTTATGGGTTGCAAACTTCTGTCAGCGCTAACATGCTCTAAATAACAGAACAGAGAGGATTGATGGATGGATATCTTGCGAGATGGAGAAAGAGGGGCGGGAGAAAAAAGAAAAAAAATCCATTCTATAGAAGTTAATTTCAATCTCCAGCATCACCCGGCAGTGGCACAGTGTGAGAGCTGTAATGTTGCTCAGTCATTGTGAGAGGCCCATGGCTTGTTTCGTTGCACTCACCCTCTGCTTTTCCCTTGCATTATAGCGCCCTCCAATGACTGCCTGTGGTACTGCGGGGATGAAACAGCAGAATTTAAAGCCACCCCAATGACAGACTCATTTTGTTCCCCCTGCAACGAATCAAACCACAAATGTAGCCAGGCGTCTCCATGGTGTTGCTAAGGCAACGCACAGGCATTATTACACACATTATCAGCCCGACGACTAGAGCCCAGAGGCAGTTCACAGACGTTATGGCAGTATGTTGTAGGGAAGAGGAGAAGGGGAAGGGAGAGGAAAAAAAGACTTCAACAAAATGAAGAAAACTGACAGCAAAGACAAACAGCTAATAAAGAGTGACAGCTGAGCGACTGATAGACAGGCTGTGAGAAAGAAAGCTGGACAGAGTTGGGCAGATAGAAAGGATAGAAACAAGACATACTGTATATAAAAAAAGAAATTCCAACAGCCAGATGGGAGATAAACGTCCATTGGGCAGGCGAATACACGGAGGAAGAAAGGCAGATGAACAGACAGGCTGACAAACAAATAGACGGAGAGGCACGTTGACAAATAGGCAGACTAGGAGGACAAAATGAATCCATAACCCATAAAGTATTCTTCCACGGTCAACAACATGCCACCTCGTCGGATTAAAGTGTGTGCTGACTGTCAGGAAAGCACAAGTTGTCTTCCAGGCTTCTCATCCACTGACCAAACTTCACAGTGTTTGTTTGCCCTTTTTTCTCGAGTGTGTGTTGTACAGTGTGTGTGTGATGAATACAGTATTTAGTTCTGTGTGATTGGAGGAATACATAACAAAAGGTCAAGCTGTCAGGGAAAAAACAGCAAAGTTCGTAGAGCAAACAGCGCCGCGGAATACAAAAGATCCTCCGGTGCCTGCTACCATACATTCCGTGCATGTGTGTGTGTGTGTGTGTGTGTGTGTGCGCGTGCGTGCGGACACCTGCTGGTTGTAATGCCTGTTTACTACACCGGGTGCATGCAATGTTTAAAATGTGTGCAAGGCGAAAGAAAAATACCCACTTTCTATTTTTTTCTTCACACAAACACGCGCAGTGCTGGATGATTCATTCACCATCCATTACTGTGTTTACTCTTACTGCAAGCAAATCGATTAACATGCTCCACGTGTAAACGGATGGATGGTGGGGGAGAGAGGAGATGAAAGCGGGGAGTTAACACAGCCATTCCTGACAAATGCATAGACCCCTCATTATTCCGTAAATGAAAACGGATGATTCCTTTCTTTCCCTCCTCTAACTCTGCCCTCGCCAACTCCCTGACCTGATAAAGGTTTCCATCTCCTCCCCCTCCCTCTTCTTGTCTTTTTCTTTCCTCCCTCCATTCTTCTGTGGTTTATCTGTTCCACTCGTCCTCATTTTTCCTTCACCTTGCCTCTCTTTACTGTTTTATTGTCCTCCCCTTTCTTCTCTTGTTTCCTTAATTTATTTCCCCCCCACCTTCATCCCCTACCACAAACACCCCTCTCCTCCTTCTCTCGCTCAGCTTTCCCTCCCCTCCCCCCGTCCATGTCACAGCGTATCATGGTTAATTAGCCAGTAGTGGATTTGGACTCTCATTAGCGTTTCAACGGGATTGAGGGTTGGCTTCGTTCTTATTCTGCCATTGTACTATCCCCCCCCACCACCTCAACTTTCCTCCCCCTTCCCCTTCTCCCTCCCAACCTTCTTTCTCCTGCCTCTCTGAAGACAGGATAAGCCGGCCCTCCAATCGTTGTCCTGAACTTTAACTCGTTCCCTTTTTTTGTTTGGCTTTGATGAGGAGTTGGGCTTTTTTCCCGCTGAGGAAGAAGGGGACGTGTGCCAGTTTGCGCCTGTGCTTGATAAACTGCCAGAAAATAAAAGGAATAATGAAGAGTGTCACTTTGAAGTGGGACCTACATTGTCATCTTCCGACGCTGTGTGCATTTTATTAACATGTGGTGTCATAAATAAATTGTCCTTGTCTGGCATCCTTAATGTATGCAGTTGAAATTCACAAGAAAGTTTCACATTCAAAAGGAGGTGATTTTACATGCCGGCCATTTGCGGTATGCAAAGCTAAAAATGAATAAGTCTGAGGCAGCTGCCATCCCTTTTCTAGTTGTTTCAGAGGAATGTTCATCCATTTTCCACCATTTTGTCTCGAGGTTGTATTTGGTGATGCTGAGTTTGTAAATGGCCTCTCTCAGTGAGACTGCACCTGCATTATTCAACCTGATAATTGTGATTAATTATAGTCACACACACACACACACACACACACACACACACACACACACACACACACACACACACACACACACACACACACACACACACACACACACACACACACACACACACACACACACACACACACACACACACACACACACACACACACACAGATAAAGCAGTTAGTGTAGCAACAAGGTAACTTTCTGCTGCGGCTGTTGGACTGAATCGCTTGTGCACACAGACAAACAAAAAACACATTTGTAGGTACTAAATGTATTTGATTTATTCTCTAATACAAGTAATTCCTTTGTGTGCAGAGGAAAGCTGGCATATCGTAATGCCTATTATGCGGGGAGGGCATTATTGTTTACCAGCCACTGAAGAGATGGGTTTCTTTTATTCACAAAACATGCTATTATACCTGTTCCACTCTCTTCAAGGACTTTTATTTTAGCTACGCATTGTTGAACTTTTTTGCTGCACAGTGTTATTTACAATCCCTCTGACATTATGTTAAAAATGGCTATATACTAAGCCATTCTGCAGTGGAGAAATGTATGCCTCTATGTGACAGGCGAGTGTGAATTATAGAATCAATGGTAGAAATACACACTCAGTGGCTGCCTTGTCACCGCTGAATGGAAGGGAACAAATAGACAATAGCTCAATCCATGCTGATCTTCACAATGTATTGAGTATTAAATTGCACATTCACTGTTTCACATTTGAAATGGATGACACAATCACACAAGGACTTTATTTTCTTTGGTTTGAAGCGTTGCAGTTAAGTTTGCTTTGTTGCTTTTTTGTGTTTGTTTAGATTAGGTTCACAATCACGCCCAAAATTGTAGGCAGATCCATGTGACTTCTGCTCATCAACAGAAGTCACATGGATCCAAGAATCGTGTTTTCTGAACAGTTTCAGCAACTTAGCATACTGCTAGGATAGAGATTTGAGCAGCATCAGGGGGTAAGAAAAAGGCATGTCCGTGCCTTTCGTTATAACTCTTCCTCTCAGAATACCAGCAGCATCAACTCAGTCAATTATTAGTCTTGTATAGCCATCAAAGCAAATATGTTTCATGTATAATGCACGATCTCAGTACTAAACTTGACATTTTAAGATAATCTGAATTTGGCTTTAAATAGGAACTTAGAAATAAAACAAACCTATCAAAGTTATGGTTTGAAATCTTGAGAAATTCATCTTGAGCAGCTGTCAAGCTGGTCTTTATACTGATCACACAATGATGTATTGCATTCCTGAATCAGCACAACTGGCCATAAAGAACCTGCAACTGTCTTTAAATCAATTAATTTCAGGTGTTTTGACATGTTTTTCTAAATGACCAAGGCAACTATTTTGATTCCATTCATAACTGTGCTGGACCCTTGAGTAAAATGAGCAGTGTGTAGGATTGAGTGGCACCAAGAGAGAAGAGAAGAACCTACATTATTTTTGTTCACTTTAAAACACTCTTTAATTCTGAACTTTTCTTGAGATAACTGAAATAGATCAAACATACATAAACGCTGGCATGGTCCTTGAACTACAGCATCATTGTTGTCATTCATACCATTAACGTATACGGCTTTGTGAAACCAAAGATGGATGCAGGCCATCTCAAGACAGGTGAGGATGGGTGCCACTGGATATAACCCACACATGCACTCTCTCACTCACACACTCTCTCACACACACACACACACACACACACACACACACACACACACACACACACACACACACACACACACACACACACACACACACACACACACACACACACACACACACACACACACACACACACACACTGTTCTAAAGGTGGTCTTTAGGTGAACTGCCGGGATCAAAGACACAAAGCGTATCGGTGTAGGCTAACTGTCTAACTTGGCACATCTCCAAACATAGAGAGAGAGATGGTGATAGCCTGTCAGATCTGGGCTCTACTCCAGGTGAGCTCTCTCACATGTGACTCAGCAGTGTTAACTTCAGCTGCCCAGCAGGACCTTGGAAACTCTGTTTGTGAGAGAGTGAGTGTGTATGTGTGTGTTTATCAGCACCTGTGTATATGTCGGCAGACCTTTGTGTGTTTGGTATAGTGGCTGCTGGCCAGTGGCCGTGTTCACATCACAGGTAGAATTGCTGTGCTAGAGGTGATCAATGGCGCTTCCTGCAAAAACATGGCAGCTTCTCTTCTCTCACATGCTCCATCATTGTTTCTATGTTCCTTTTCAACTCAGCCGTAGCTTTTTTCGGTGGTTAGTTCCTGTCAAACTTTATATTGGCCTGAAGGAAAGGAAGGGATTGAACATGATTTTACCATCCGAATCCACATCAACGTTATCTAGCAACACTGCCAAAGAGTCCAAGAGCAATGCAGTGAACCCTTTTACAAAAACAGCTGAACTGAAACTCTTCAATGAAATGCAAAATGGCATGTCCGGAAAGATATGCAATAAGACAGATTTCACCCACTGCTTGCAAATTGGCTAACAAAGTAATCTTGATCTTAATTTTCATCTCTGCTTTACTTCCCTTTTCATTATTTTCTTTCCTCATTTCCCTTACTCGAACTTCAATTTCCTCAATTAGCCTCCTACTTGGCCGCTCCCGCCCTTCCTCCCTCTGTGGTCACTTTCATGTGTCTCTGATCTGTAGTTCCTCCCATATCATCATGTTTCTTGCCTCCGTCTTCTTTCTCCTCCATGGTGTCCCTGCATCATTACAGACCTTACACACATCCCGTACTCGCCATCCTAAATCCACCGCTCATTCCCAAAGCTATTAGTATTATCCAGAACTTCTTTGCCAAGCTTAGCTTAGACTGTGTGTGTGTGTGTGTGTGTGTTTGGTCAAGAAGGCAGCTCATATTTCTACTTATGTCAGGTGACTCCTGTTTCAGACAGGCCAGGGTCAGACTGGCGATGAACCTAATAAAATACAGCTCACATCAGCCACTGGCAATGTGGACACACACACACACACACACACACACACACACACACACACACACACACACACACACACACACACACACACACACACACACACACACACACACACACACACACACACACACACACACACACACACACACACACACACACACACACACACACACACACACACACACAAATCTGCCTGTCTTTGTGAAATATTTGGTTTTCAAAGCTTTGTGACATTGGCACCAGGGAAAAGCCAATATGGAGGTAACACTTTTCAGATAAACGTAATTTTAAAAGATAACAATGCAGCAAGGAAAACATGTTTTGGTCGTGATCAACAACTGTGTTCTATCAATACCAGATTCTATTTTGTACAAATGGCGAAACTCTTACCTATAATTTGACTTTCAATTACAATAACATGATGAACATTATATTTGTAAAAGAAAATGTAATAGTAAAAAAGGTAATCAGATTAAGACATGTAATTTCTCTGTTGCTGTAGTGGGACAAAATAAACATCCGTTACTTTAGTGTTGACAATGACAGATAAACTTGACTTGCTTCTACACAGAAAAACTCTGACAGGGAAAACTTCAGGAAGTGTTAAATTACTTAACATGCTGTCAAATAGTAAACAAAAAATGGTTTGTGTGAATTTGTGCACATGTATAAATCACATTTTTCCATGGTTCTCATAAGTGTTGCGTGTGTACATGCTGACATAGTAAAGTAAATAATTCCACGTTACTTTCGTATTTTGCACCATATTATTTTTGTACAAGCTCTTCTCACAAGGCTTGTTGGTAGTACAAGCCATCCTAGACTGTATATGCTAGTGCCTTAGCTGTAGCTAAGATACTTTACTTTTTTGGTTTACTCCTTTAGGAGTTTCATTTTTGGCATTGTTTATAATTTCAGTAATTACACACAACACTTTATCAAAGTTATATTGAAGATAAAGAGAAATCTATCCAAGCTAACGAGTTTGCTAAGTTTATGTTACTCCTTGCTAACGCTATAAATTCACACTTTTTTGCCAACAGTAAGCAAGCTTGTTTGCTGCGTCCTTAATGTCAAAACATGTTCACATAATTAAATAAAAAGTTGTGTTTGTAACATTGACCGCTGTCTAATAATCAGGGCCGCCCCTGGCCAACTTGTGGCCCCACGCACAGTTATATGATGACGGGGGGGTGCTAGATGAGGCCCCCTCCACAAGATGAGGCCCCCTCCGTGAGGTGAGGCATCACGCTGTCTGCGTGATCTGCCTGTAGAGAGGGGCGGCCCTGCTAATAATTGTTGGTTGCAATTCCTCTTTTGTAGAAGACGTTATACTCTGAGAGAGGATGTTAAATAAGCTAATTGAGCTTCTATAGCTCCCTTCATTTTGGACTTGTTTGCTCGTTTTATTTGAATCGTGTTCTTTTTAAGTTAGTTGATTAATTATGAGTTTATGATATTACGTTTTAATGTTTTAAATGCTGGTTATACCCAACCTTTGGATAGTGTTTAGTGTTACTGCTCATGCAGACAAAAGTGTGTGTGTCTGCAGTATATGTGTGAATGTACAGCACGTGGAATGCATGCTCACCTTTTTCTTCTGGATGACTTTCAAAGATTGTGCCAGTTGATGGGAGTTTGGCACAGCCTCCACTGGCACGAAAAGCAGAAAAATACTACAAGTCATTGCAGAGGAGACACTGCTTGGCTCAGCTGTAGCACATTATTTACATTAAGTATGTATTACATAGTACTTGTGCCATCATTCACAGCCTGTAAATCAACTTCCCTTTCGTTGGTTAAAAATAAAAAATAATAAATGACAATAAATAATAAAATAACTGCTGAGTCATATCACACTTCTGCATGCATTTACTTGAATATCCCCTCTCTGTACAATGCCAAAAGAAGAGATGATCACATTTGTATTAATCTATTCATACTTGCTCTTGGTCTGACCTTACATTATCTAAATCTGCAGCTACTTCATAATAAATGTGTTTGTATTTTTTAACCTGATATCCTCAGCCGTGGTTGTAACGCCCAACGTATCAGTCAGTGGGAGAATGAAAGGCATACTAAAAGTTCCCCGGACTCCCCGCAGCCACTGTAAAAGCAAGAAATAACGATTGATATTAATCTACCAGCCGATCGATGACTTTACAGAGCTGGGTTCCTCTTGGAATAGCACTGGCTCTTTCACAATGAGAGAAAGGGGGAGAGACTGAGAGAGAAAGAGGGGGCCCGAGACGGGCATCTGGCATCTGTCCGAGGATGTCTATGGCCGTCTTTAGAGGGCTGACTTCAGCTAATGAAATGGAAATTAATAAAAGCCTTATTAATTACTTGTAAACTTTTAAGCGTGATTTCTTTATAAATGAGGGATAACTTGAGCTTCTTCCAATAAAAACTGCAAACAACCACAAAAAATAAAAACACAGCTCTGAATGTGCCCTATGAAAAAGAAAAAAAGAACCTGCCTGCTGCCTCGCAGACATTGAGCTCAGATTCAATATCAGTGCTTCATGCATTTAATGTCGGCATCAAACGGAAATACCATTTGAGATGTGCGATTTTCTAAACATCAAAAAGCGTATCTTAAAGCTAGAGTTAGAGGCCTGCCTGGTCTTCCAGGAACCAACTTTAATCTTTACAGTGCCTGTTTATATGAAAAATCTTGAGCCAAAACACATGTTTTCGGTAACAACCTGAGCAGTTTTGTGTTCAAATCCTTAAAATCTGCCATAGTTTTACAGGCTTACTCTTGGCCATACATTAAAGATAAGGTCTTGTGCTTTTAGAAGTTCAACAAAATACTTATACATCAAATGGGCAGGCGTACCATCACACACACGCACCAAGGGGAAAACACGGCAAACTTATCAGCTTCTTTGACCGCAGGACGGCAGTAAAAACGAAGTACTGATTGAAAGAGAGGGCAGCAGAGAGATCTTTGAAACGTGGCTGCATTTTGCTTCTGATAATGGGATCTCTTTAAGTTCCACTCCAGTAGAATGGCTTCCAGCAGCGCTCTGCCTTTCTTACACTTTATTCTACTTTGGTCTATCCAAAATAATCTACCAGGCCTCCGGGAAGACTACTGTGCTGAGTTAAGAGCTTCAAATCTTTGAGCAGTGGATATAACAAAACGCATGATGGGACAGTGCATTAACCCTGTAAAGCCCAAATATAGAAACACATTAGAATTGATTTTTTTGGCCATTCAGATGTTGTTGTAGGCAGTGGTGGCTCCAGGGTATGGCTGGGGTAGGCTATAGCCATACCAATAAATGGCTTAGCCCTACCTTAGCCCGACCATGAAAAATGATGTTAAAGTAAGCATGTTGAGAACACGGTTTGCGAAAATCTACCGGTCGTGTCCACAACACACAAACTGAGCCTGCTGTAACAACAAGTGCACGTTACTGACGCAATATGAGACCATTCGGGCTTATGCTAGAGGGGTGTAAGGAATAGTCTAAGAAGTGGGGGAGTTTTACACACTAAAGGTGTGGAAATTCTCTTGCGTTATAATATCAGCGCGGCCGCGGTCAGATCAAAATGCCTCCGAATGCAATTTGAATAGACCTACAGCCAATCAGAGCAACAAAACGTTGCTGCGTCATGCATTACTGATACGTCACGTTCACAGTGAAAAGTCCCCAAACTCGCGCCGAGTAAATTGCAGACAGACATCAGAACTTCTATGCTTAATTGTATATTTCGGATCGGATGGATAGATTTGTTCTTAAACGCCCTCGCATTGAGGTACAACAAGTCGAACAGGTGCCAGAGTCACACGACCCACCTGAAGAGGATGCCAGCCAGCGGGGACCCGATGGGATTGGAGAGGCGGCAAAGATGAGGAAAATGTGGAGCAGGAAGCCGCTAACGTGAGCGACATCAGCCAAGGAACTGAGGCTGCTAGCGACATTAGCCAAGGACCCGGAGATGGACCAAAACGTCCAATTAGAAAAAATTATCCGTCAAGACAGATTGGAAACCAGCAACGGTCTTTTAATGGGGCCTGGTTTGACACATACAGCTGGGTCGAATATTCAGTTGAAACTGACTCAGTGTTTTGCTTTGCCTGTCGTCATTTTTTGGGTGCCGGGAAGCGATTCCATTCCGAGTCTGCCTTTACCAATGGATTTAAAAACTGGAAAAATGCAACAGGAGCTTTCAAAAAACACAACGGGAGTGCAGCACACAGGATTGCCATGGAGGCATGGGCTGAATTTAAACAGCTAACGAAAGATGGCTCAAGACTAGGAAACATGATTGATGCAGGTCATTTAAAACTTGTGAAAGAAAACCGTGAGTACATGAAGGCCGTGGTGATGTCCTTACGTTATACTGCATGTCAAGGCATTGCACAGCGAGGTCACCGGGAGCAGGTGGGTGAGGAGAACTCGGTTAATAGGGGACACTTCCGAGAGCTGCTACACTTAATTGGTGAATTTGACGTGACTGTAGCAATGAAACTGAACGACAATCCTCAAAATGCTAAATACACACATCAAGACATCCAAAACGAGATTTTCCAGATAATGGCAGATATGGTCCGAAGTGAAATAAATGCAGAAATTAGGGAAGCTGAATGTTTCGACCTAATGGTTGACGAAACCAAAGATGTCTGTAAAAGCGAGCAACTGTCCATCGTTGTACATTATATAAAAGGAGAACAAGTGCGTGAAGAATTCCTGCACTTCAGTCGCACAGAGGGCCTGGACGCCGACTCGCTCCTCAGTACCATCAAACAGACGCTCAGCCAATGCAACATCGACCCACACGTGTGTTGGACAGTGTTACGATGGGGATGCTGTCATGTCGGGATGCAAGAACGGAGTACAGCAGAAGTTTAAAAAGGAGGTGCCAAATGCTTTGTATATCCACTGCCATGCACACAGATTAAACCTTGTGTTGGTTGATGTGATCCGCAATGTTGAAGCAGCAGCCTACTTTTTTGAAACTGTACAAATGCTGTACAACTTCTTCGCCAACTCAGTCGCCCATGATATTTTCATAAAGAAACAGAGATAAATGGAGCCAACTTCACAACCAGTTGAACTTAAGAACCTATCGGAAAAACGCTGGTCATGTCAATATACAGCGCTGGTGGCTATCCACAAATCAATGCCTGCAGTAAAGGCAACATTTACAGAGATCATGTCTCAGCCCAATGCGCGGAGGAAAACGGAGGCCAGAGCGGTGAGTGGACTAATTGATGAGCAGTTTGTCTTGCTTCTTAAGCTTTTCGAGGATCTTTTCCGTGTCACAAAATTCATGTCTGACCAGCTCCAATCTCCCAGCCTTGAGCTGTCCTCCGCAATGGAGTTGGCTGATTCGGTCATAGCGACACTGACAGACAGACGCTCATGCCCCTTTCACACCAGCGCCTTTTCAGCTCCGGCTCGGAGCTAGAGCCTGAAAAGCGCCGGGTTTTCCTGTTCACACCGCAGCGGCGCCGGCTCTTAGCTCCGGAATCCGCTTCATTTCCAGCTCCAAAAAATTGTCGGTCCAGAGGCAAGAGCTTTGGAGCTAAGAGGTGACGTCGCTTACGTCTCTCTTACGTCGAGGCGTGCAGGAAACTAAACCCACCTCCCCTGAACATGGGGGAGCACTGTTATGCCTGCCTCCAAGCAGTAGTGCCTATAAACACACTTTAGAAAGTCAGGCAACACTAACCAGGCTTCGTGTGATTCTGTTTATTTGTACCTTACTTTGACCATCCGTTCGCTGTTATCGATCATTGTGGAGAGAGGCAGACGTGTTGTTTTGTATTATTGCAGCTATCGGATGCAAGTAGTCAGTTTAGCTTCGGTTGCTATGCTAACATCACCCGTTTTATACCAGAGAAACTTTCATAACAGCGTTGTGATACCAAACAGTGTGAATTCAGACTGACACACATTCACTTAAGGGGAACTGGGGATATGCATCAGCTGCTTGTGTGAGTCGGACAGTGAATACTTTAGAGCGGCCGCTGCAGTGTGAGCTAACCGGGAGCTAACGGGAGAATAAACTCCTGTGGAAGAGCAGCACTGCAGCGGTCGGTAAATGCTGCAGAAACACATTAATAAACAATGAACCACGGCACTCTGGAGCAAAGTATAAGGTTGGAGAAGTCGTTATTCAATTTATTCTGGCTTCGTGTGATGAAAAGCAACACGATCATCGACCCGACGCTGTTGTTGTTGTGAGCGCCGTAATGGGTGCCGTTGGGGAGCAAATCAGCGATGTAAACGGTGACATCATGACGCAGCAGGGGCAGCTCTGGGGCGCCAGTGGGCTGTGTGAACAGAGCGGGAGCTGAAAAGGGAAACCGGAGCTGAACCAGAAAAGCTCCCGCTCGGAGCTAGAAACTGAAAAGCGCTGGTGTGAAAGCCGCATCAGAGGAGTCATGGAGGGAAATTCGGGACAGAGCAAGCGACCTGTGCACCAAAGCCAATGTAAATCACAATGAGACACCCGAAAGGAGACAGGCACAGCCTCCTCGACATCTACAGGAGTTTGTTGTGGAAGCCCAAATTGAACGCACACCAGTTACATCCCCAGATGCGCTTCGCACAGTGTTTCTACCCAATAATCGACAGACTTGTGGTTGAAATGAGAAGACGTTTCTCAACTGAGGCCGGTGGTGTCCTATCCGGAGTCTCGGCACTCAGCCCCAAACATGCATCCTTCTTAGATAAAAAATGTCTGCAACCCATGGCCAAGTTCTATGGAGTGACGGAAGAGAACCTGACCCCAGAGCTACACCAGGTTAAGCGCCTACTGGAAAGAAAGAAACAACAGGGACATGAACTGAAGGACACAGCGGAATTTCTGGCTTTAATGCGACCCTACAAGGATGCCTTTACAGATTTACACAGACTCATATGCATTTCCCTGACACTGCCTGTGACCTCTGCTGGCTGCGAACGCAGCTTCTCCTGTCTCCGTCGCATCAAGAATTATCTAAGAAACAGCAGTGGTGATGCACGGAACAGCAACCTGGGCCTGCTGGCTATAAGCAGAGGAGTCTGGCACTGGATGTCCAGCGTGTCATTGACATTTTTGCTTCCAACCACAACAACCGGCGGATCGTGCTGCTTTGAGAACGTCAATAGTGAGTTTTGAATATATTTTTGTAATAATGGGTCATTTGAAAAAGTGTTTTGTATGACAATAGAGACACAGGTCAACTGTTGTGTGCTGTGTCTGTCTCTCTCTGTTTACCTGTGTCTCTCTCTCTCCCTCCCTCTCTCTGTGTCTCTCTCCTTCCCTCTCCCTCTCTCTCTCCGTGTCAATTCTATATGCCAACTTTTCTTGTTTCTGCCGCTGCGTAGCATGTTGTAACAATGTGCAATTAGCAGAATAGGCTATTGTATTGTTTAACTCACACCTGTTGCTCTCGATGTAATTTAGCTGATAAAAGGAGACTAATAAAAGCCTCACGCGTGGCGTTTCACTGTCAAGGGGTGCGATATAGCGTGTATGTAATTACATTACAAATACTGACTAGAGCCCCACCACTGTATGGGTTAGCCCTACCATAAACTACCCAACAAAAATACTCGCCACTGGTTGTAGGGAACCTCTGGAGCAGAAATGAAAGTTTTCACATTTTTCACATGTTGGTAATTTTTTAGGGAAATGTTGTAATATTGCAACGTTGGGCTTAGGTGTGAGCAGAATTTCTGTATTTCTACTCAAATCGTCTGAATAAATATATTGAACAACTAGGGCTGTCCCGAATACCATTTTTCGGGCTCTGGCTATGCGGTAGTAATCAGCAGCGAATTTTCGGCCCGCACCGGGGGGTGCGTAGTAATCAGCAGCGAACCGCTTCAACACGTGTATTGCGGTATTCATTTTGTTATTCCATCTACAATATTGTTTTATAGTTATTTGTTAATGTATACAACTCAATTTGTGTTCTTTGAAATTGAAAAGGATATTGCATTGTGTTTGTTACTTTCGTTGCAGTTGTATATGTCTTAAGTGTAATTAGTGCGAATGCTGTATACAGCATTCCACTATAGTACTTCAAAACTTTATTAGTGCGAATGCTGTATACAGCATTCCACTATAGTACTTCAAAACTTTATTCTTCCTCTTATTTCAGCCAATACTTTGGCTCTCCATAACTTCAGCTTATTTTCAGCTACAGAAACCATTCAGCCTGTTCAGGAATCGATGGGAAATCTTCAACTTTTTCAAAATATTTTATACTTTTTGAAATATTCAGCTTTTTAAACTCTTTTTTTAACATTGAAGTCAATGGGAAGAGCCTTCAAATCAGCCAATACTTTAGCTCTCCATAACTTCAGCTTACTTTCAGCTACAGAAACCATTCAAATATTAAACTATTCAGCCTTTTCAGCAATTGATAAGAAACATTCAACTTTTTCAAAAATATTTAATACTTTTTGAAATATTCAGCTTTTTAAACTATTTTTGTAACATTGAAGTCAATGGGAGATGCCTTCAAATCCACTTTTCCTACACTTTGCGCCAAATGCATCTCCTTCCAGACACTTCATTCCAACTTTCAAATGATCACAATACCTTCAGCTATAAAACTTGTATAAAATAATTTTGATATCTTTTCAACTTTTTCAGATATTGGAATTAGTTTGGAGCTTAGCAGAGAGGCTTTTTCCAGATCTTAACATTGGAGTGGATGGAGCAGCTCATTAACTCTAGAGTGCTTTGATCTCAAAACAGAGTGCAGCGGTGCCTGAAATTCTCCCCCAAAAATGTTTTAAACTTGCCATAATTCCCAAACCCTACATTCCTCAGACATATTTTTTCATGGAAAACGTAGGAAAACCTCTCCTAGCTTGGAAAATAAGAAAACATTAAGAAAACATATTAAACAAAATGCCTCTTGAGGGCATTAAGTGACAAAAACGTTCAACATTCCTCCATTGAAATTTGAGGCAGATATTTCCTCACGGTAGCAGCCGCACACCTTTAGTTAAACTGCCAAAAAGGCCACATTATTAACCCAAAACTACACAAAAATTACACTTCAGATACTGAACTTCCTTGACATGCTTCACGTTTTGAAATTTCACAGATATCTGTTACGGTTCTTCCACAAAACGTTCACATGTAAGAGGTTCATCTCTCATTCAGAACAATGGAAACCTGTGATCTCTACAGAGCTCGTTAGCTCAAATAGAAACACCTGTGTCATGGAACACGATGATGTCATCACTCCAACTGACATGCAGCAGACTTCAACAGTCCAGCTGTGAAGACATCTCAGAGACACACACTCTCTCTCACACACAGACAGACACACACTCTCAAACACACAGACACACACTCACTCTCTCAAACACAGGCACACACTAGGCTTGGAATTTCGTCATTTTAGGGGCAAGGCAACTCTTTCACAGACAGACACACACACACACAGAACAGCTATCTACCACACACACTGAATTTCTCTCTCTCTCTCTGCATTTGGTAAATGGTCTTAAGTCGTCATCATGTTAAACTTTGATCTCTGGGTTTACACACACAGGTGTTTGTAAACATTCATTCACTACTACTTACAGCTAATATCTAACTCCTTCAGCCTAATTTCAGCTATAAACCATTCAACTATTACATTATTCAGCTATTTCAGGACATTGGGGCTATAAGTAGTTGTTTACACCTTTTTTTAAACCTTTTCTTTTAAATATTAAGCTTTTTCTGCATTTTTTTAGCTAAAAGCAGCTACTATTCAGCTAATAACATATTCAGCTTTTTCTGCATTTTCAGCTAAATTCAGCCATAAATGTTCAGTTTCCAGCATTCGCACGCATTTTCTGCAAGAAATGCATTTTCTAGTTTGCCTTGGCTTCCTATTTTGTATGGACGTGTTTTTATTTTGAAGGAGAGTTAGTGCTGTTGACAGGAAGTTGTTGTTGCTATGGAAACAACGTGACGGAGATTAATTCATATCTACATATAAAGACGGAGAAAGTAAACGATAACGTTTATGGTTAAGTGATGGCACAAGCTCTTACATTGATATTGTTTTCAATAAAGCTGCCAAAAAAAACCTAACGAATATTCGGATACAGCCCTATGAACAGGGTTGATTTGCAGGATTGATTGCTTACTTAGCCCTATATCAGTATATAGCATGAATAATAACGTCAAAGTATACTGATGTATATTTATATCATGTGTGGTCCTGAAGGTCCTGTGATCACGGTTTAAAACAGGACCGTATCAGGGAGACCATGAACAATATGCAAATTACATTACTCCCTTTTTATCAGGCAATATGCTACTGACAAACTTTGAACAAGCATTTTAACTTGAGTCACTTGAGTAGTTGCATAGTAAATAATGCTCTATCATTACTCAATACTGTTACGGTTTGTGTTGGAAGTAGGACCCAAATGCAGATATAACTGAAAACTCCTTTATTTCAAGGCTATGATACCTATATCGACAAGACAACCAGAACACTCACCGACGAACTAAGTTATCACACAAGACAACCCGACAAAGAGAGACAGAAAACCCAGAACTTAAATACACCCAGGACTAATCACAAACACGAGACAGGTGAGGAGGGAGGAGAAAACACATAGGTACCAGGTGAACACAATTGGGTAATCAGAGAGGGAAACCGACAGAAAGCAGGAAACGGGGGTGAACACTTTACAAAATAAAACAGGAAACCCAAAGATAGAAAAGGACAAGAAAAATACCAACACAGACAAATCCTAACAAATACACCATATTCAAAAGTGAAGATGACTATTTTGTTGTCCTTGTGGTAGAAGAAAAGGCTATATCAGACGAAGTAAATTCTGCAAAAACAAGTGCACATTTAGAGAAATATCAAAACATTGTGCTAGACAAGAAAAGGCAAACAGCTGACTCACTGACATCAGGTGGCACTGTGTGGATCTCTGGGAAAAGATCGACATGCTTCTCAGATGGTCACATTTCCTAAGTCAATAAATCATTCTTCCTAATTGGTATGTCCATGAGCTTTAAGTGGTTGTATGGAAACAACATTGAAATTACAAAGAAAAGGACTCGTATTTAATTGCTCACAATGTTTTAACAACATGTTGACATCGGTTTCCAAGTTGTTCTTCTGACTTACCATCCATTTTCTAACTACGTTTCAACCCATTTCTCCAATAACTCTGAGGTCACATGAAGGAATCAGATATTCAATAACTTGCAATTACAAAAATTGAATTAGTTAATGGCCCATGCTACAGCAACCAAGTCTATGAAGCTGACCATTAAGCGGCCCGACCAAGTAAGGAGGCAGAGGCAGAACGTCCATATACAACCCAGTGTGGGCCTTTATTAATCATGGGCACATGATTCACAGCATCAATATGACTGTCTCCAGCACTATCCCCTCTCTGTACATGTTCACCGCGCTGTCTCTAACTGAAGACTGGCTCGTTTATACAGGATCTTCCAAGGATGTAATTGGGAGAAACCATTCACAAGTAATGATAATAACGCTACATGTCATCATAATTGTCATAAAGAGTATTCACAATATCATGTTCATAGCATTACCAGTTGTTTATAGCCATCTCTTAATTTAACCCAAAACAAACATTATAACTGAACAGAATAAACAGAAATACATTCCCAACTAAAACAGAAACCCCTGCGCCTATCTCGCCACTTGGTTCGTCCCGGAACCTTCTGTGTCAGTGTTTGTTCCCCCAGAGGACCTTTTGGCCGATCACACTGTAGCGGACACCGGACGAGACAGCATGGGTGAGTGATAGATGTAAACTTTACACAGTGTTCACTTGTACAATTAATGCAACTTAACGTCATGACATATACACGCTCAACATATTATTTGCACCCTGATTAATCTCAACCGCTGTCATTCTTACACCAGCATAAACACTTTCGGCGCTCTCGCTAACCCCCCTATCTTTTCAGGTGGAGCCGAGGACCCGCCAAGCATCTGCCAGATGACATTCAAATTAATACGGTTTAATCATTTAATAAATACTATCTCAATAATTAGTATAAATTATGTAAACATGTGCAAATATGCAATGCCAAACTGTACTGTGCAAATCACGCTAATAAAGTGCAAACTGTTCACTAAAGTGCTGAGTGACATTATTTCTGTGCAAAGGGAAGTTGTTTCATAAAGTGCAAACCCACATGTGCAATATTACAAGGCCCGAAGCCGTCAGTCCATAGTGACGAAGTTACCTTCGTTACAGTCTCACGGCATTTCGTGTGATAGTCACAACATTTAATCTATTGATTCGTGTTCACCAACACGATTTTCCCCTCACACATAACGATTTTAAAAGCAATGTATTTCTATTGGTAGTATGTTTCGTGCCTGCACCACGTATTTGTGTCGGTCGGGTCTTGGAAGACCGGAAGCTGTGTGGTTCATAAAAACATTTTCTTACTCAATATCAAGCCCTAAAGACATCAGTTTATCCTTGTTAATTACACAACATTGATTGGTTTAAATTGTGTAAAGTGCTTTTTAGTTTTTCCCCTTCGATTCGGAAACAAATGTTTTTTTCGGAGTTTAGGATGGCCGAAGACACTACACTACCCATAATCCTCAGCTATCGTTTGGGACTACAGTCCCTTTGCTAGACAAACCCCGTGATTAGTCCTCAAGCTCTGTGGTTGGAGTGGCAGTGAGCTAAGCTTACGCCGAGCGTCAGACAGCTCTTTGAAATGGAATGAAATCACCGCAGACTATCCAAAACGGGACTCGAACGGGTATGTTTTATGTTTTCACTAGGGCTGTCAGTCGATTAAAATATTTAATCGCACATTTTGATCTGTTCTAAATGTTCCTTAGAGGAATATTTTTCAAGTTTGTAATACTCTTATCAACATATGAGTGGACAAATATGCTTTATGCTAATTATCATTTGAACAATGACAAATATTCTCATGAATATTAAACACAACAACCTGGAACCTCTCATACAATAATAGTGTGTGTGTGTGTGTGTGTGTGTGTGTGTGTGTGTGTGTGTGTGTGTGTGTGTGTGTGTGTGTGTGTGTGTGTGTGTGTGTGTGTGTGTGTGTGTGTGTGTGTGTGTGTGTGTGTGTGTGTGTGTGTGTGTGTGTGTGTGTGTGTGTGTGTGTGTGTGTGTGTGTGTGTGTGTGTGTGTGTGTGTGTGTGTGTGTGTGTGTGATCGTTGGAGCTATGTGCAACTCAAGGCATATGCTCGAACGGGAGCTGCCTGGACGCTGCGATCATGTTGCGTGCATTAACACGAGCTGAGTGTGCTGACTTTTCCTACAATGTCCCGCTGTCTGCTTCCTGCATCAAGTCAAGTGCTCGGCGCAGTTGTGGCGAAATGTCGCTCCTCTGTTTTCATTTAAACAGCTCCTTATGTGCGTTAGCGCAGCTAGCTAGCACCAGATGCTAACAACAACAATGCACGTAAGGTCTCTCTCTCGCTCGCTCGGGACACACACCCTCCCGGTCCTCCCAATAGCCAGTCGGTGCCTGCCGGTGAGCGTGGAAGTGTGGTCTGCTGCAAGCGGGCAGTAGGAGCGGGGCTGTCAGCATCAGCTTGTAGATGGTATTTTAAACTCGATGCGCTCTGAAACTACGGGGCGGCCGAGGAAAAAAAAATACACATACGTTAATCGCGTTAAAATAATTAGTGGCGTTAATTTTTTTTTGCGTTAACGCGTTATTAACGCATTAACTTGACAGCCCTAGTTTTCACATAATTTTACAGGATATTGCTATATTATTTCACATGATTTACTTCTACACATTAATATCTGATTTTTAAACCATAGACAGAAAGGTATATCCGTAAGCTATTGAAATTCTGATTCCATAGATGTCACCCAAAACCATTCTCTCAATTCAGTATTTACATTCTTATATTCAAAGAAAATCAGTAATATCTTTAAAGACTACAATCATTTTTCTATCAGCTGTGCACTGGTATCAATCAATCAATCAATCAATCAATCAATGTTTATTTATATAGCCCAATATCACAAATGTTATATTTGTCTCAGTGGTCTTCACAGTGTGTACAGAATATCAGTATGACAATACGACACCCTCTGTCCTTAGACTCTCACATCGTACAAGGAAAAACTTCCGGAGAAAACCCACAGTTTAAAGGGAAAAATGGGAGAAACCTCAGGGAGAGCAACCGAGGAGGGATCCCTCTCCCAGGACGGACAGACGTGCAATAGATGCCGTGTGTACATTGAAAAGATAATACATTTGCAACATAGGTAGTACACATGTGTGTATAATAGGAAGATGAATCCACGAGGATATCCATCCAGGACTTATGATCCAGGACCACAGCCACGACTCAAGATCCAGGTCTCGCGATCCAGGACACAGGACCGCAGGATCATCCATGACTCCGGATCCCGGCGTATATAGACACCAAAAAGAAAGCACTTTGGGGAAGCTGGGTTAATCGGAACATGAGAGTACACAGGTATAGACAGAGAGAAGTAAGATGTCCCCCGACAAATTAAGCCTATATCAGCAAAACTAGGGGCTGAATCTAATCAGCCCTAACTATAAGCTTTATCAAAAAGGAAGGTCTTAAGCGCACTCTTAAAAACGGATAGGGTGTCTGCCGCCTGAACACAAACTGGAAGCTGATTCCACAAATGTGGAGCTTGATAAGAAAAGGCTCTGGCTTCCATTGTACTTTTAGAGACTCTAGGAACAACCAACAACCCTGCATTCTTGGAAGGCAATGTCCTAGTAGGACAGTAGGGTATAATTAGTTATTTAAGGTAAGATGGCGCCTGCCCATTAAGGGCTTTGTAGGTGAAAAGAAGAATTTTAAATGATATCCTGTGTTCTATAGGGAGCCAGTGTAAGGCAGCCAGAACAGGACTAATGTGGTCCTTTTTCCTAACTCTGGTTAGTACACGAGCTGCAGCATTTTGAATCAGCTGAAACGACTTGACTGACTTCTTGGTACACCCTGATAATAAGGAGTTACAATAATCCAGCCTTGAAGTAACAAATGCATGGACTAGTTTCTCTGCATCGTTTTGAGGCAAGATATGCCTGATTTTTGCAATGTTACGTAGATGGAAGAAGGCGGTCCTTGAAATAGATTTTATGTGGGCGTTAAAGGATAAATCCTAATCAAATATAACACCAAGATTCCTTACAGTCTCACTGGAGGCCAAATTAATGCCATCCATAGTTAGTATATCTTTAGATAATTTGTTTCGTAGATTCTTCGGGCCAAGTACAATAACTTCAGTTTTGGTCGTGTTTAACATCAAAACATTTAAGGTCATCCACGTTTTTTAAGTCCTTGAGGCAGTCTTGAATTTTATTTAGATGATTAATTTCATCAGGCTTGATTGATAAATAGAGTTGAGTATCATCCGCATAACAATGAAAATGTACAGAATGATTCCTTATAATATTGCCTAACAGAAGCATATATAATGTGAACAAAATAGGTCCGAGCACTGAGCCCTGTGGCACTCCATGGCTAATGGTTTGCGTGGAAGATTCATCGTTGACACGTAAAAACTGAGAGCGTTCAGATAGATAGGAACTAAACCAGCCTAAATCAGTTCCCTGTCTGCCAACTAAGTGCTCTAGTCTTTGCAATAGGATATCATGGTCGATAGTATCAAATGCAGCACTGATATCGAGCAAAACAAGAATAGAGACATGTCCCTTGTCTGAGGCTATTAGAATGTCATTTGTGACTTTATCCAGAGCTGTGATGTGTTCTAAAGCCAGACTGAACATTTTTAAGTAATCACACAGCTGTTTAGCGACCACTTTCTCAAGAATTGTTGAGAGGAACGGAAGATTAGAAATAGGTCTACAGTTGGCTAAAACCTCTGGATCGAGGTTGTGCTTTTTAAGAAGCGGTTTTATAACTGCTACTTTGAATGATTGTGGAACATAGCCTGATAATAAAGACATATTCATAATATTTAATAAAGAAGTGCTAATTAATGGAAACACTTCCTTCAACAGCTTAGTTGGTATTGGGTCTAACGTGCAGCTGTCCACCGTTATGGTGTAAATACAGCCTATTTACCAATTGGATCAAATATAAAAAGCCAGCCGAATTACTATTGATACTGCAAGGAGACGTATTGTGTGAAAAGAAATGTAAGATGTTGTTTAATTGTTGATATATTTATGATCCACGTCACGTATTCAGTTTCGGTGGCAGTTATTCCAGTTTGTCCAGAAGTCTTCTCATCAGGGCTCTATAAATAGAGAACTACGGCAGATGTGTAATATTTGATGCAGCAGAACCGTGTATTCCCCTGCGAAACGTAACCATGGTTGACCATGGTCACCATTGTATACCATTGCCAACCATGGTAATACCATGGTTGACCACAAAATACCATGATGGTCACAGTACCATGGGGAAGAAACCATGGTCTACCATGGTCACAATGTCATCTTCAGAAACCATGGTCAACCATGGTCAGCCATTTGAATATTTGAACCATGGTCTCAAGAATCCATGGTCGACAATCATTCTAATGAGGCTCATGCAGGCACCGTCACCTGATGAATGTATATAAAATAGTCTTTACATTTTCACCAACTGTTTAATGAGCAATTCATGTCACATTCATAAACTAGTCACATTAATAAAATAGACTTCAAATTGTGATCAGATTCTCAACTTAGTTCATTTGTGACCCGCTCTATCGAAATCAGTCGGAAGTCGCAACGGCTCATTTCAGAATAAACGTGGTTCTATTTCGTCCCTACTGACCGCCAGAGGCGGTGCTTTAAGCACTGGATATGTCCATCGCGCGCATGCGCAGCTCGAGTACCAATAACAACAAAGTCACCTGTGACCCACGTGACACCGGCTATATCAGCCGGTGTCGTCAGAGGATCTGTTCCTTTCATCTTCTCGCTGCGCGAGGGTACCGTCGCTACATTTTTGTAGCCTACAGCGTTCAGGTTTGAACGTTTGATCTGAGGGATTTCTCTGCAAGCAGCTGGCCGCGTGCAGCTTCGCGACTGACAGTCGGAGCTACGGGTCGTTAACGCGTCCTCCAGGAGCTGTGGCCGGCTGTGCAGAGCCTCGACAGACAGGTTTGTGTCAGCTTGTTGCTGGTGATGGCTGTGTTCCCGCACCCTCTCCCAACCAAGTTGTCCTGATTGCCGTCTTATTTTTTGTGGCTTAGACTTTCTGGTGACGACAGTGTTCCCGCTTACTCTCCCATAAAGTTGCCCTTATGCTCTTTTGAAAGTTCTGCTTGTGGCATTGTGCCCGAGCTATCATTAGCATTTGAGTCCCAGCTTTGGCTGCGTCCCTCATTCAATGTAGTATGGAAAGCCCAGAGTGTCATACTTTAAACCCGTTTTTCGTTTAGATGCAGAGAGTAAGGTAAGTACTTTCTATTTCTTAGAAGCTATTATCTGGTCATAACATTTGTGTTCTGACTTGGTCGCTTGATTGTTAGCAGCAACCGCTTGGCTAACACCTTGCTGTTGAGCTTAACTATTAACTCAGGGCAGTGCTCCCGCTCCCGGTAACATAGGGTTTGATTGCAGTAGCGCTAGATCATTGTATTACTTCTCCTAGTACTAGACTCCTAGCACTAGGATGATATGCAGAGAACATCTTCACTGCGGGTGCTGTGTGCTCTGCATGTGCAGTTACTACTGTAACCAGGCACGGTTCTATGCGGGCTGTTCTCTTTCTTAGAAGCTAATTATCTGGTCTTAACATTGTGTTCTGACTTGGTTGCTTGATTGTTAGCAGCAGCCGCTTGGCTAACACCTTGCATGTACGGTTAAGCTTCATTACTTAACTCAGCCGGTGAGGGCAGTGCTCTCGCTCCCGCTCCCGGTAAATGCATGGTATGGTTGCAGTAGCGCTATATCGTTGTATTTACTGCTCCTAGTACTAGACTCCTAGCACTAGGACGATATGCAGAGAACAATCTTCACTGTGTGTGCTGTGTGCTCTGCATGTATGGCCATTAAGGAGGATTTTATCCTCCCAATATTATATTGTCTAGTGGGCAGCCGTTGGCTGACACTTTTAGGCACCGGCCACAGTTACTACTGTAACTAAGGTTCTAAGCCGTAAGTACTGGCCATAATTACCACTGTAACTACGGTTCCAAGCCGTGTAAGTACTGGCCATAGTCAATACCGTAACTACGGCTCTAGGCTGTGTAAGTACTGGTCATAGTTAATACTGTAACTACGGGTTTAAGCCGTAAGTACTGGCTATAGTTACTACTGTAACTACGGTTCCAAGCCGTGCAAGTACTGGCCAGAGTTACTACTGTAACTACGGCTCTATGCTGTGTAAGTTCTGGCCATAGTTACGACTGTAACTACGGTTCTGTGCCGTGTGAGCCCTGGCCATGGTTACTGCTGTAACTACGGCTCTGTGCTGTTCTCTTCTTTAGAAGCTAGTTATCTGGTCTTAAACATGTGTGTTATTTGACTTGATCTCGCTTGATCGTTAGCAGCAGCCGCTCGGCTAACATCTTGCGTATACTGTTAAGCTTCTTTATTTTACCCAGCTAGGTGAAGGCAGTGCTCTCACTACTCTTCCCGTTCAGTAGGTAGCTGGTGAAGGCTGTGTTCCCGCACCCGCTCCCGGTTACGCTGCATCTGGCGTTCGTCTCTAACTCAACCAGTGAAGGCAGTTCTCGCCCCCACTCCTGGTAGACGCTAAACTGCCTCGTTTTTCCGTTAAGCAGGTAGCCGGTGAAGGCTGTGTTCCCGCACCCGCTCCCGGTTACACTGCATCTGGCATTCGTCTCTAACTCAACCAGTGAAGGCAGTTCTCGCCCCCACTCCTGGTAGACGCCAAACTGCCTCGTTTTTCCATTAAGCAGGTAGCTGGTGAAGGCTGTGTTCCCGCACCCGCTCCCGGTTATGCTGCATTTGGCATTCGTCTCTAACACAGCCGGCAGTGTTCTCGCAACTGCCGTGTTTATTAATCCAGCCAGGTGAAGGCAGTGCTCTCGCTCCCGCTCCCGCTGCCGGTAACGTGGGAGTAATTACATCCCACTTTCTGTTCGGCGAGTAGCAGCAACGCTCTACTCTTTCCATTAAGCAGGTAGCTGGTGAAGGCTGTGTTCCTGCACCCGCTCCCGGGTACGCTGCATCTGTCTACCTGCAGAATGGTTCATTCATGTAGCGCCTGTATGGCTTCTCTTGAGCCCGAGGACGGCCACGACCGCTGCCCCTCCTGCCTCGGCCGCCTCTGGTGGTCAGTGGGGACGAAATTCGAGCATCTGAGGGAGGTTCTCACGGTAAACGCCTGCATGAGCTGTAGCTGCATGCCTCGGGTGCTCAGAGTGGCTAGAATCACTGAGGTGGAACGTCTGGCAGCAGCCAACAGACACCTCGTTGCCGATAGGGGCATGATGAAGTCGCCTCTTGGCCCTTCAGCCTGTGCAGGCAGCAGCACTCAGGTCCTCGCAGACTTGTGCCCACTCCCAGCAGGCCCAGGGGCCGCTCTAGCAGCCACACTCAGCCGCCGGATTACAGGGGTGGTCTGCAGAGGTCTTAGCGGCCCACTCAATCGCCTCCCAATGACTTTCATGCCCCAGGTCGCCCGCCTTCCAGGCGGCCTCGTGCCCCAGAGCCTTACCGGAGCTCCCCAAGAGGCTCCAGGGTCCTGGGGGCTGGGCCCTGAAATCCCGGGGGTGGTCGGCGGCTGCTTTCCCAGCAGCAGCTCAGTTTCTGGGCGGTCTGTACTTCCGTCCCTTGGGTGGTTTTCACCTTAACCCAGGGGTATGGACCGCAGCTCCGGCCCCTAGCCTTCGGCTGGGTCTAATTGACAGTCATCAGCGATCCGGCAGGGGCCCTAGCTCTGGGCCAAGAGTTGTCCGTCCTTCTGTTCAAGGACACAATCAAGCCAGTAAGACCCTCTGCTTAGCCAGGGGGTTCTACTCGGCATACTTTCTCGTGAGCAAGAAAGTCGGCGGATTTCGCCCGATATTGGACCTCAGAAGAATCAACAGATTCCTGAAGGTGCTGCCATTCTATATGCTGACTACTGCATACGCACAGGTGGGGTGGTTCTCAACCGAGAGATGCCTACTTCCACGTGGGCCGGGCAAGAGGGTGCCTTATGGCGCATTTCCACTGCAGCGGGTAGCCCCGTTTAAGCGTCCTCAAGCGGCCAGGCCAGTTTTTGGTGGCATTTCCATATAGCCTAGTACCGGCTAGCGGGTACTTTTTCCCTCTTTTTCCGGCCCCATAAAATCGTGGTTCTATCAGACCAGGCCAGGGCTGTGACGTCAACACTCGACTGCTGATTGGTCAGAGAGAATCGTCACAAGATCGCGCGCGAGATCATCCCTCGCGTCACATATATATCAAGAAGCAAGCTTGCAGCATTTTGTAAACGGAGGAGCTACAAAAATGGCAACGTCGAAGAAAAGCACACCGTGGTCGACCGAGGAGGTGACGACGTTCCTACATCTCATTGGGGATGATAAAATCCAGCGGGAGCTCGACGGAACAACGCGAAATGTGAAAGTGTTCCAGGATGTCTCTGCACAGATGTCCGAGCGCGGATTTTCGAGGACTTTCCTGCGATGTAGGGAAAACGGAATGGCTTTACTGGAGTCCCTGCAAGGTACGCTCACTTCTAACAAAGAAGTCTATTTTATCCTTACATTAATGTTCGACAACCCGTGCTTTTATGGAGCCCCAAAGAGCTACATAGCTAGCTAAGGCAGATAGCCTAAGCTAGAGCTATTGTTTGCTAACACCATATGTGCCATTGTTTACGTTCAGTTTTTCTTTTCTATAGTTGTTGTTGCTATTTAGTATTGTGCTGCAGTAGTTTGTGGAATTAACAAGTCATTTTGCTGTTCTAGATGATTACATTGGGACTCGTGAGGAGGAACATTCCCGAACAACGGGTGATGGCAGTGTTCCGTCCACTTCGTCATCGAATCCAGAACGGACCCCAGCCGAAGAATCGACACCGACTCAACCACCAACACCGAGTGCCATCACGACACCGCAGCGTGTGGTTCTAGGTAAGAAATAGAAATGGCAAAACGACTGGAATTGTGTTTTTGTTTTTTTAAACCGTGGATCATCCATCGTCAGTAATTAAAATAAGCTATATCACTGTGTGGAAATGCTCTGTTACAAGTAAAGTCTTAGCTAGTAAGCAGCTAGTACAGTTGTGTGTGACATCCTATCATATACATATATTTATATTCATTATCAACAGGCTGGACATAATGTAATTCACTTTCACAATCATTGTAAACATCTAGGGCCAGAACTTTCTTTAGTTCACCTTACTGTTGTTCTGTTTATACATGTTATTCTTATATCCTTTTGTGACCTGTACCTGTCCTGTGTGTTTTCCTTATTGCTAATTATTATCTTATTGTCACCCAGGCAAGAGGAAACGAAGAGGAGAGGATCGGGCCCAGCAGGAACGGCACCATGACTGGGCAGCCGACGTGGCCCGTCTCCTCCCTGATACTTCAAAAAACCTTAATAGTTATTGTACATATTATATATTTTTTATCTAGTTAATTTTTAAATGCAACATTTGTACTTCCTTGTTTATTTATTTTCTTTAAAATGTTCATTTTATATTTACAATTCCATGTATATTTATGCTGGCTGCAATACAGTTTTACATTTTTTATTTGTATTGTTTAATGGCATGCCTTTTTGATACGACATTTGTATTTTTATACTGCCATCAATAAAGTACTTCTTTGACTTATCTTATCTCTTGTTGATAATGAATGGCACCCAACATAAAAAAATCATAAACATACATGAATTTATAAAGCAATAACAAACACCATCAGTTAGGAAAAAGCCCCTTACTTTTAAGAGATTTAAAGCAAGAAATTGAGTTTGCTAGCTTGAGGTCCTCCTCTAAAACATTATTACATGTTTATTTTGTAATGGTATTAAGAATACATAATACATGTAGAAATTGCTCAATTGTAATACCCTCGTTCTACTAGACTCAAACACATTCCTTATATATTTCAAAGACGAGAGAACAAAATAAACCTATAACCCATTCAAGCAAGCTTTTAACATGTCTAGAAGAAAGATTGAGGTTATATTTAATATATTATTTTATGTTGTGGATACTTTAGTCTCCATCCATGTTTACAATTGTCCACACTATTTTACACTTGCATTTATGAATATAGTTTTGCTGTGTTTTACACTTTAGTATTTATGTTTATAGTTAGCTTTGATATTTGCTTAATTGATTAGAAAGATTTTATTTTCATGATCTGATATTTCCTCAAATGTTATTATGGGGCAGTACTTACTGGTGCTTGAATTTCAAATATTCAATTCAGATAATATTTGTTTAAAACATTTTACAAACACAAAAAGGATTTATTTATGTTCAATACAATGAATACAATACAATGCTTGCTGTGATCACTTTCCTTCTTGCTGTGATAACAAGCCACACACCAAGAAACAAGTAAACGATCGCTTCCACATCCTCCATTGTTGTGTGTGTTTTGTGAGTTGTGTCGCATTGAAGATGACGCCACTGCAGTTTTACCCAGCGTCGCTCCGACCAAAAAGCTGATCGCCCCGCCTACACTGCGTTGCTACCCCAGGTCCTAAACTGTAATGGAAATGCGCCACGGCCTCGGCCGGCCAGCGAGGCAGCCCGAGGCCTGAGCGAGGACGCTTAGGGACGCTTAAACGGGGCTACCCCGTTGCAGTGGAAATGCGCCATTATATTCAGTTCCTCCGGCCCTTGAGCAGACTGGCAGCTGCCTCGGCCGCTGGGCCCTTAGGCCCGCTGTCGTTGCGCCCCATGCAGATGTGGCTGAACAGCCTTCACTTGGACGCCAAGTGGCACAGGCACAGGAAAGTCAGGGTGTCGCAGCATTGCTCCACTCTCTGTCACGCTGGAGGGGCAGGGCCTATCTCCTGGTAGGCGTGCCCATGGGCGCCATCCCATCCCGCCAGGAGACCATCACCATAGGTGCATGTCTCTCAGGGTGGGGTGCAGTGCGGCAGGGCAGGACCGTTCAGGGTCAGCGGTCTGCCCAGCAGAGTGCGCTCCAGGTCAACGTGCTAGAGCTTCGGGCCGTGCAGCTTGCACTCACGCACTTTCTACCCCAACTGGGGGGCAAGAATGTGCGTGTTCCTTGGGGACAGCATGTACATTGTTGCTTAGACAACAGTCCCTTCTAGATAGTGGACGTTCTCACTCCACTCTGAATTTATGTGGCTGCGATTTCTGCCCGACATGTTCGGGTCGACGGCGCCACGGCAGGGTGCCACAGGTCAGTGTCCCTCTTTATGAGAGGGGCTTTACGGCAGCGTCCCCCTTGCACCCCGAGGGCTCCGGCTTGGGACCTGCCCCTGCCCTATCATCTCCTCCCTTGCCCAGGTGGGGCTTAGGTGGCTGCCCACGAAGGCAGCATTTCTGCTTGCCATAGCCTCAGGGAAGCGAACAATACATGTCCGAGGTGAGACTCTCAGGCGTTGCCCTTTGGGCAAATATGGCATTCCCGCCCGGGGTCCTTCCACAAACCCACTTCAATCAGCCTGCCCAGCTGGCACGCTTTGCCATTCAGGAGTACGGCACGTCGAAGTTGCTGTGCCCTGGGGGTGCCCAAAAGGCATATATCAAGGCTACTGCCTGTATACGGCAGGAGGAGCAACTCTTGATTTTGCCCTGGCGGCACTAAAGGAGGTTATGCCCTCTAACCAGAGGCTGCCCCACTGGGTTGTCGATACCATCTCCCAGGCTTACGGGGCCAGTGGCCGCCCCCTGCCATCAGGCTGAGATGCCACTCTACATGGAGCACCTCAACATATTGGGCTGCCCTGAGAGGGGTGCCCCTGGAGACCATCTGCGCCGCAGCGTCTTGGGCATCTTCTGGCACATTCTCCAGTTGTCATCAGGTCAATGTCACCACTCCCCATTCTTTGGGCGTGGTCCTTTTGCCGAGCTCCGCTGCTTCCAGTGGTGAGCAAGGGCTTGGATTCTTCATGACATTGTTGGTATAAGTTATCCAGTGCTTAAAGCACCGCCTCTGGCGGTCAGTAGGGACGAAATAGAACGATAGTTACGGCTGTAACTATGGTTCTATGAGTCCCGGATGACCGCCAGAGTTCCCTGTCACTCAGAATTATTGTGTGCTCGTGAGAAGATTCGGGGAACAGATCCTCTGACGACACCGGCTGATATAGCCGGTGTCACGTGGGTCACAGGTGACTTTGTTGTTATTGTTACTCGAGCTGCGCATGCGCGCGATGGACATATCCAGTGCTTAAAGCACCGCCTCTGGCGGTCATCCGGGACTCATGGTCCGTAGTTACAGCCGTAACTATCGATTTACTTAAAAAACAATTTTTTCAGGGTTTGGGTGTTTTGTTTGATTTTAAACAAACAAAGTCTTGGCTTTCAGAATATGAAACTTTTATTTCCAAAATCACACGATAAATACATTTTTGAAGCTTGTAAAGGGACGAAGACAAGCACCTCTCACTGCAATCTGCTCTTCCAGCAGCGCCGCCCCCCCTCCCTCCGGCTGAAATTATGAACGTAAGAGTATAGTAATCATAGATAACACGGCAGGGTCCGTTACAGTTTGTTTTCATCTGATTTAAATTAAACAAAGTCTTGGCTTTCAGAATATTAAACTTGTTTCGGCAAATTCAGATGATAAATACAACTTTGAAGCTTGTAACGGCATACTTACAAGCGGAGTAATTTAACGTCACAGCAGGCATAACAACAGCCGGTGTTTCTCGTGAGGGTTTTACCCGGGAAACAAACACAATACACACAAACGCAAAAATACACAAACACACACACACGTATACACACACACTCGCGAGCTTCCCCTCCAAATGAAAATATCTTCCCTCCGTAGTATTTTGATAATTTGCTCCACTAATAATCAATCAGATCGATGGATTCCAGAGAAGAGGACACTTTAAAGGCCTTTTTCTCAAAATGAGGACTCGGTGACAGTCATTATATAATGTGACATATTTTGCTTAATATTTGGAGTACAAAAACAATCCTGATATCATTAGAAATCTAGGAATATCCTCTTTCCAACAGTGTATACAACTCAAAATGTGTCTTCGGGTCAATGCGACTGATTTCGATGGAGCAGGTCACATTTAGTAAGTCAGTTTAACTTTATGTAAAGATATTAAACTATGCAGAGTTCAAATTAATGTCACGAATGTCATCCAACTCAGAGCAAGGGGGAAGGGGAATGTTGGATTGTGAAAAAAATAAAATAATAAACATACTCTGTTATCCTCTTAGGCCCCACGGACCCGGTTCCGGGGCCGAAATCGCGTCATTTGCAGGAAACAACGTATAAGGAAACTTCATATTTAATAAACTATGAATATTTGATATCCATATAATGGGAAAACACTCATTTAACTGATCTTTTTCATTTATTTTTCAAATAAAAACACACAATGCTAACAGTGAGCCTCTGAATTAGCCCGAGCGAACCTATTACTGAACCGAAAATCACTCCTTGCTCCCTTATTACTTATCCTAGCTGCACATCCAACACATCGTTTATGATCGTAAAGACACAGAATCTAACGGTGCACACCTCAACACTGAAAGATTCAAACTTGCGACGTTATCAACAAAAACGTACATCAAAACAAGTGGCACTAGGTACTAACATGCGCTACGCTAACATGGCTTACCTTCCTCTTTGTCTGGTCTAAACTGGTCTTGAATGGCATTAAAACGATAAAAACGATGATGTAGTTAATCCATAGGTTAATATCCAATGTGGCTGTGTCCCCTTTGAAATGTTCTGATAATCTATAAGCAATAAAACTGCAATTCCGTTATCTGCTGTCCGCTCTGTGCGCTCTGGGTCCTGCAATTCCTGCTTCCTTACGTAGTAAACAATAAGTAAAGTCTGCTGCGTAAGGTGCTTACGCTGGCTGGCATTCTTTATACTTTACGCAGGACCATATCTCTGGAACCCATTGGTCGATTTGGGTGATTTAAACCTTTTTCTTAACCATTACATCCAATAGAATTGATGGGCAGTTCCCAAATCCACGTAAACATTACCATTGCGGACATAATAGAGAAGCAAACGAAGCATATCTGAAAGTACAAGCCTGTACGGCAAAACGTTATACCCAGTATATTGCCATAAATATGATGATGGATTATCAGTAAAAATGTCTACGTGACACAAAGACATTGGATTAACCTTGCGCGGCGTTTTTATTACGTTGAACACAACTTTTGATCACAAATCAAAAACGGTAAGATGTAATTATTGTAATATTTTTGAAACCGGATGTTGTTTACTTTCTCTTTTCTGGCTGATATCTCCAGGAATTCGGGGTCGTACAGTGATGACATTACATGTGTGGAATCTGTGGAGTCTCAGCTTTAATCGGATATCTTGTTTGTGCAGTTACGATAAGTAATAAGGGCATTTCTACCGTGAGTGCTGTGCAAAAGTCCGTTAGCATTTTTTCGCTCCATACTAATTCAAAGGCTTGGTATTACTCTTGTGTTTCTTTTAGCTAAACATGGTTCATATTGTCAGTTAGCTGAGTTTCTTACCGTTAAAAGGGTATGGAACATTAATAGTTTCATAAATGTTAAGAAGCCCTGAGACATAGTCTCGTAAAAAAACGGTGGGAGGGGTCCACTGGGGGGACCCTCGGGCTTAAGAGGTTAATGGTGCAGCAGTTATTTTTAACTTATATAGTGTTTAAAAAGGTAGAACTCAATGTTGACATCACAAGCCAGGAATTTCAAAAATGACTTACTTTTGTTGTGAGCACTGACGAGATGTGTCAATATGCGTTCCTTCCTGGAAAGAAAACGCCCACATTCAGAGCATTTAAAGCTTATTTTTCCATCGACCATGTGGACGGTGTAGTTATCTTCCTTTGAGTTTGACATTTTGTGAAATTGCCTAGCTGGGAGAGAATGGTGCCAACAGCCATGGGTTGGAGCTGAAGGGTTGAACACTTTTTGCACACACACTCGTTTGCTTCCGAACGTGCCTTTCCCGCGAATCCTGCATGGATCTGTGGATCCAGATGATCTGATTGTATGAGAAGTGGGACGCAACGGTTCTTGGCGCCAAAGGAGCATCCATCTTCTTCTTGCTACATCAGTATCAGTCATTGTCAGTTTGCAGAGTTTCTTTGTCATGGCAAACAAACAAGTATTGATGTGGTGGCCGGAAGAGGGACTGGGCACCGTGCAGTCGCTGTCTCACGTCACAGAGCCGAGGAAGGCCTACGAGTCCTACCAAGTTGGGGAAAGGGTAGAGTCGCGATGCCCTGGATTTGAGGGGAAGCACCCTGGAGTGATATATAGACTTGGTTTGTATACAGTAGTTCATAGTAGTCTGCTGACAGTGTAATTAACTTCAAGTTCAACTATAACTATAAGACTCTACTAGACTACTACTAGCATTTAACGTTTATAGCGGCAGTTTGGCGACTATATATAATACGGGCGCAAATCATTTATTTTTAATGTTGTAAAAAAAAAAAGTTTAATTAATTTTCTCGGCCCAGCCCCAGGGCATGAGGGCCATGCTATTCACACATATTCAGGGACCGGGTTCTGCACTTCTGGGACATTTTTTTTACCCCAGGATATTCAGGGATGAAAGAGATTAATGTGTAGTCTTAGTCTACATATAATTATGCAAACTAATGGGTTATTATTTGATTCAATAATTACAGATGCAGTGAGAAAACCCCTGGAAGCCCTCCTAGGTGAGCCTGACTTTGTGGACAAGGCAACTAGATTCACTAAAAGTACTGCGAGTCAGCCCAATGCAGGGACTTCAGGCACAGACACAGTCAAACGACGACCATCCAGGTAACTATTACTATAAGACCTATAATGAGGCTGGCTCAATTAGTTAAACAAATGGCAATTCATTTGAATTGAAATTTGAGGCTATACAGTTGGTGGTTTGATCTTTCAATCTGATTGCATTTGAATTAGCATAACATTTAAAAATGTATCAACATTTCCAATGCATTCGAGTCGTAAAAAAACGTTGTTAGTGTGTCTTAAATTAAGCAATTTTTTTCCAAAACTTGAAATCGCGAAATTAAATTGCACGCTAAATATACTTGACTTACAGTTACAGTTACAGTACTAGTCATTCTAAATGTACCAACAATTGTATCTGCTTACACTTACAGTCCCTCTCCAATCATGACATCCAACCTCCATACCCCAGGCTGGCACAGTGACAATCCGTCTGCAGGCAAGAGGCCCAAGAAAGACTCTAATGAATCGTGAGTAAATATGAGTATGAAGCACAATTTTGATCATGTATGTCTAAACCAGATGATATGTTAGGGAAATTATTTCCAAAGAGCAGTTAATCTTTTCTACAAAGTAAACTTGTGCAATAAATTATGGAGTAAAGTTTACACATTTTACCAAATCCTTCACATATTATATACATGTACATGTACTGTCGCTGTTAGTTTGTATTAAGTGCTTCTCTAAATTGAACTTGTTTTATCCTATCCAGCTCATCCCAAAGCAATCTGCCATGTCCACCTCCTGTGTCTCCCCGCTATCATCATACAGCTCCCACTGGTGAACCGAGAACCCCAAAATCTTCTGAATCGTGAGTAAAACATGCATGTAGTAATCACCCCAATATTAAATTCAGCACAATCATATCACTTAGTTCTTTATTTCAAGTTATTATTTTCAAAATGGAGTCCTTACATTTTTCACCTTACTCTGACTTGCCACCAGTGAAGTGTTAGGTCAGTGAAGTGTTAAGTCTATTAAAGTCAATATGGTCAAGATGCTAATTGAGATATTTTAATGCCCATGTGCAAGCTAATGACTTTTGGTCAGTGTGGTCTGCGAATTGATGAGCAGTTACTTGAGAATTATTGTAAACATGGGGATCACTGAAAAGCTTCACAGTCCAGATTTAATGATGCAACATCATGATGCAAATGAATATTGATATTTTCCAGTGGCCGTGTGACCAGAAAGGAGTTTGATGAATTGACGGAAGATGTCAAGAAGCTGCGCCGTTGGGTCCACCAGCTGGAGAAGGAGGCGAAGGAGGGCAGCGTGAAAGCGAGTCACTCAGCGAGTCACGCCAAGGCTGAAGGCAGCAGCCTGAGTGTCAAGGCTGAAGGCAGCGGCCTGCAGAGTGTCAAGGCTGAAGGCAGCGGCCTGCAGAGTGTCAAGGCTGAAGGCAGCGGCCTGCAGAGTGTCAAGGCTGAAGGCAGCGGCCTGCAGAGTGTGAAGGTTGAAGGCAGCGGCCTGCAGAGTGTGACGGTTGAAGGCAGCGGCCTGAGTATCAAGGCTGAAGACAGCCCTGCAGAGGACGGTACTACTGGACTGTATCAGCAGGAAACGCCGGCGGACGAGATCCTGGCTGATCTCATCCGCCATGTGGATCGACCTTACGCAGCAACAAGGGTGCTGATGCTCACCCTGTTCACGGAGGAATACATTAGGACACACAGCGTGTCTGGCAGGGCCAGCAACACCACAATGAAGGCGAAGCCCATATTCGATGGTCGCTTGTACAACAAGATGCTTGGAACAATGCAGGCCAAGTTCCCCAGTTTGAAGACATCTGACATCACTGCGAAGGTGCACGCGGTGCAGAAGAGTTTGAAGGCTTGAGCCTTGAGGTGCGAGCGGCCGACTCTGTGTGTGCAACTACAGAGTGACAGTGTACTGTAGATGAAATTAAGTGCAATTAACATGATCTATACAAATATTTAAAAATTAAATACTTGAAACTATTGAAAAGCTTGTATTAATTTATATTATTTCCAGTCTGGTGGACCATGGTTTATGTCCATGGTAGACCATGGTAAGACCATGGTTTATGACCATGGTAGACCATGGTTTATTGTGACCATGGTAGACCATGGTTTATATCAGTGCTCTACCATGGTTGACTGTGGTGCCATATCCCAACCATGGTCATACCATGGTCAACCATGGTTATACCATGGTTAAATGAACCATGTTCTACCATGGTCGCCCATGGGCTGTCAGTCGATTCAAATATTTAATCGCACATTTTTTATCTGTTCTAAATGTTCCTTAGAGGGATATTTTTCAAGTTTTTAATACTCTTATCAACATATGAGTGGACAAATATGCTTTTTGCAAATGTTTGTTTATTATCATTTGATCAATCAATCAATCAATCAATGTCAATCAATGTTTATTTATATAGCCCAATATCACAAATGTTACATTTGTCTCAGTGGTCTTCACAGTGTGTACAGAATATCAGTATGACAATACGACACCCTCTGTCCTTAGACCCTCACATCGTACAAGGAAAAACTTCCGAAGAAAACCCAGTTTAAAGGGAAAAATGGGAGAAACCTCAGGGAGAGCAACGGAGGAGGGATCCCTCTCCCAGGACGGACAGACGTGCAATAGATGCCGTGTGTAAATTGAAAAGATAATACATTTGCAACATAGGTAGTCCAAATGTTTGGAAATGCATGTGTGTATAATAGGAAGATGAATCCACGAGGATATCCATCCAGGACCGATGATCCAGGACCACAGCCACGACTCAAGATCCAGCGGTCGCGATCCAGGACACAGGACCGCTGGATCATCCATGACTCCGGATCCCGGCGTATATAGACACCAAAAAGAAAGAAATGTGGGGAATCTGGGTTAATCGGAAAATGAGAGTACACAGGTACAGACAGAGAGAAGGAAGAAGTAAGATGTCCCCCGACAAACTAAGCCTATATCAGCAAAACTAGGGGCTGAATCTAATCAGCCCTAACTATAAGCTTTATCAAAAAGCAATGACAAATATTCTCATGAATATTAAATATAACAACCTCTGAACAATAAAAATATCCGCCTCAATTCAACCTGGAACCTCTCTCATACAATACAATAATACAATACAAAGTGTGTGTGTGTGTGTGTGTGTGTGTGTGTGTGTGTGTGTGTGTGTGTGTGTGTGTGTGTGTGTGTGTGTGTGTGTGTGTGTGTGTGTGTGTGTGTGTGTGTGTGTGTGTGTGTGTGTGTGGAGACACTGTGATGGATCGTTGGAGATACGTGCAACTCAAGGCATATGCTGGAACGGGAGCTACCTGGACGCTGCAATCATGTTGCACGCACTATCCGTGCTGAGTGTGCTGACTTTTCGTACAATTTCCCACTGTCTGGCTTCCTGCATAAAGTCAAGTGCTCGGCGCAGTTGTCGGCAAAATGTCGCTCCTCTGTTTTCATTGAAACAGCTCCTTATATCTGTTAGCGCCCGTTCTCTCTCTCTCGCTCGCGCCACACATACACACACCCTCCCGGTCCTCCCGATGGCCAGTCGGTGCCTGCCGGTGAGCGTGGAAGTGTGGTCTGCCGCAAGCGGGCGGCAGGAGCGGGGCTGTCAGCATCCGCTTGTAGATGGTATTTTAAACTCGATGCGCTCTGAAACTACGGAGCGGCCGAGGACAAAAAATACACATGCGTTAATCGCGTTAAAATGATTAGTGGGGTTAATTTTTTTTTTGCATTAACGCGTTGTTAACGCGTTACCTTGACAGCCCTAATTTAAACAAATACATAAAAACAAGGATACTTGTGTATTATTGTTGAGTAAATAACAGTGTGTTATTTAGAAAAGAATAACAAATTAGAAGGAAAAAATATTTAAAAAATATATATTTCAGTATTCTGAGCCCCATTTATTTTCCTCACGGACGGCAAAAAAAGGCCGACATTATACAATTTAAAATAAAAACAATAATCGTGGCTTGATATTGAGTAAGAACATGTTTTTATGAACCACACAGCTTCTGGTCTTCCAAGACCCGACCGGACAAAAATACGTGGTGCAGGCACGAAACATACTACCAATAGAAATACATTGCTTTTAAAATCGCTCTGTGTGACACGAAAAAAGGGGGAAATCGTGTTGGTGAACACGATCAATAGATTAAATGTCGTGACAATAACACGAAATGCCGTCAGACTGGGTTGGCTACAGCCTTTCACAAAATTCAACGAAACCATTTTCTCCAGTTTGTGCAGACAGCCGAAATGAGCCATATATATACTCCCTGGTGGACCTTATAGGTGCCGTCAAACAATAGAAACAAAGTCCTTTGAGATTGCAGTTATAATTGCAGCATGCTCAGCTACCAGTTTGCTCTTTAGGTATTGAGCTAACATCAGCTAACGTTTTCATATGACTGATTAATAGAACAATCTGCTGCCACAATAGCTACGAGAATTCCCAAATTAGTCGTACTGTACGTATATTATTGTGATTAAAGTATTACTGAGTTGTTCTATTGTTAGCTATCTACAGTAAACTGATGGAGTATGCTATAATGATATCTTCTACAAAACTAGAAAAACGAAAGGTAGCTAATGCGAGGTACGCAACAAATCTTGTGGAACAGCAACAAAAGCAATCCTTTCCAATTTTTCAAATAATAACAAAGTGATTTGGTCCAGTCCATTATCCAGCAATTCCATAATTAGATTAGATTAGAAGCATTTATTGTCATTAAACATGTACAATGAAAAAGACAAAAGCTACTCCTTTTTAAGGTGCCATCAAAACATTCGGAATAGACAACCAGAGTTGGGTGTAACGCGTTACAAAGTAACTGTAATAATATTACTTTTGTAGGTAACCGAGTAGTGTAACGCGCTACTTTTACAATTCAGTAATCACACTACAGTTACTAACATTGCCCCGACACGCGTTACTTCGTTACTTACTAAAATCAGTCATAATCAAACCTCAACAAACACCTGCAAAGAACACATGCTAAGGTGAAGCTAATGCACAGCTATTTGTTGTTTGTTTATATCACGTAGTCTGTTCTTCTTCTCTGTTTTCCGGTTGTAGACTGCGCAAAATATACAGATAGCAGGAGACAGAGGACAGCCATGGTCAGATAGGAAAACATTCAGGAGCTATCTGGATCAGTCTTATGCGACAATGGAAACTGAACTAAAGAGAACATTTGAAACTTTAGCAGTCTGCGTGATCTGCCTGCAGGGAGGGGCGGGCCGGCCCTGCGAGTAAAGTAACGAGTAAAGTAACGAGTTACTTTATGTAGAGAGTAACGAAGTAGTGTAATATATATATATTTTTTTTAAAGTAATATGTAATATGTAATATATTACTTTTTTTTAGTAACGACCCCATCTCTGTAGACAACATACAACAACAAAGACACGTAGCATTCATACTAATTACGAAATAAAGTGCAGGAATTCATTCATTGGTCGAGTAAATATGTATGTGTTTGCTATAAATTATATATATATGTATGGATTATTGCACAGGAGAGGAATTCTAAGCGGTATTGGTGCAAGAGTTTAGTGCCATGATTGTTCTGGGGAAGAAAGTCTTTGAGTCTGTTTGTCTTATTTTGTATGGTGGGCATGAAAGCAAAATCAGGTGTCAAGATCCCTTACTTTTTACTCAAAGGTCACTTCAAAGTTGCAAGTAACAATCATGTTTGCTGGCTGTCCCGTCCCCCACACTGAGTGCTTTCGTATTTCTCCCTGCATGCTGTTTCCACAGGTTATTTTAAGATTTAAAAAAAAAATCACTGTTTGCTTTCACCTCCCACTGGTTTACAACTTAAGAAGGGCACAGAGGAACCTGATTAAAGGTTCTCATTAATTAGCGCTTACAAGTTATTTGATTTTTGTTTTTCCAGTCTGCTCTGTTTTGTTAGTGCTTAATCCACTCGCTCTCTGTGAGACCAAACATATGTATGCGTCATAGCGCACAAATGGTGTGAAAGCAGAGTAAAAAACAACAACACGTTTTTTGCATATCCAACTTATGAATAATCAAAACAATCAGCAGCGTAAAATCCACTTAAACTCTTCCTCTCCAATTAGCATTATCAAGTAATGAGGAGTGAAGACAGATGCCGTGACCCTCATCCTACAAATCACACATCACAGCCTCAGTTTGTTCCGAGGCTGGGGACGTTTCCAGAGTGCTTTTTTCCATCTCTCCCTTTTTTATATATATATATATATATATATATATATACACGTATATTGCACATTATTTACCAAACAGCGCATAGAGACATCCAGTATGATGTGTTTATTCACTCAACATGTTTTCCCTGGACACCACAGAGCTAGCGCGCAAGTTAATTGAATAAGGGCTTAATTCGTGCCTATCTCCCCGGTGGGGAGCTGTAAATGTAAGTGGTGTTAAAGATTTACAGAGGAGAAGGTATTAATTCATATTTCACAGATAAATAAGTCTCTTATTCCTCTTTGCTCTCAGTCAGGGCTCCTGTGGGAGCGAGTGAAAAGCAGAGAAGGAACGGAGAAGAAATAGTTTGTACGAGCCTGTGGGATTTTAGTTTTTGGTTTGTTTGAGAGGGTGAACTAAAGTTCCACCGATACGAATTGCATGGGATGTGGGACTCATTGTGTACATGTAGAATCAGAGTGTATTACTTCCTGATTGCCTCATGTAATGGATCTAATTTCCAAATTAATTTATGATTCACTCATCTTCTGCTTCATTTTATTAAACATGTCACAGTTTGCTGAGATATTTTAGTGCACAGATATGGAAAGCCACCTTAAATTTTACATTGAACATTTATTATTTAATGCATAATATCTTATTCATCTTTTTCATCTAGTTGTTAAATTATCTAGCCTTTATTTTGCATGCTAGCAGCATGGCTAAGTAGACAGCCACTTAGGGCAATATGGAAAATATATCCATTAAATGGACCTCCATTATATTTGGTGCACATCCATGATTCCCAGATGAGTAGATTATTATTATTATTATTATCTTAAATTAACTCACAACGTTTCATATATTGACACCAGCAGGATGGTTCCTCCTGACTTGAAGGGTAACTATAGGTTACTTACGTAACCCCAGCTCTCAGAGTAACATGAAGTGAGATGTCTCACGATGGAATGCGCCTCATCGCGGAGCAAACAGAAGCATCAATCTCATTACGCCAATCCTGATTGGCTGGTGATCTTGATGTCAACGTCAGGGGAAATCACCCCCTATAAGTAGCCTGCGCCACGACGCATGCGTCATTCAAAATAAGCACCTCTTCTCGCTTCACCATAGCAAGGAGGGCCGTCTGGTGAGACATCTCACTTTATGTTACTCTAAGTCCTGGGGTTACGTAAGTAACCTATAGTTCTCATTCATAACACTCCGTTCGATGTCTTACTATGGGATATTGTAGCTCCCGTATTGCCATACGAGCTTATCTCGAAGATCACCGATCAACCACAATTTAACAGGTGGAGTCCCGACTCAACAAGGTGCCCAGCATTGCTCGGGCCACGCTTGGAGCGGAGACGTCTAGCCTGTAAAAGCGGACAAAAGTGAGCGGCGAAGACCAGCTTGCCGCTGCACAGATGTCTTGGATGGAAACACCCTTGAACAAAGCCCAGGATGTAGCCAGGCCCCGAGTCGAGTGAGCCCGCAGACCCGAAGGTGCTTGCAGATTCTGACTCGTATAGGCCAAAGCAATCGCCTCCACGATCCAGTGGGAGAGCCGTTGCTTAGTAACAGGCTTACCCTTGTGAGGTTTAGCCCAGGACACGAAGAGTTGGTCATTAAGACGAAGCTCTTTTGATCTGTCCATATATGTGTGTAAAGCCCGGACTGGACACAACAGATCCTGCTGCTGCTCCCCGGAGGAAACCAGCTGCGGAGGAAATGCCTCAATGTCAATTGGGGTACACGAACCAACCACCCTTGGTGTAAAGGTAGGGTTGGGTTTCAACAACACTCTCGTTTGCCCTGGGGCGAACTGAGTGCATGAGGGATGTACAGCAGGGTTGCCAACTCTCACGCATCTGGCGTGTGACACACGCTTTCACCCTCAATCTCACGCTCTCACTCTGCCCAAACTATTCTCACGCCAAAAACAAGAATACCGAAGACTAGAAACGGTTTTGAAAACTTTTGTCAGGTAGTGATCGTCTTCTCAATAGAACATCTTTGATAATGTCTTCTGGCCAATCAGAATCAAGATAACGGCGTGGTGTTGTTGCACGAAGTCCCGACGGAGAATACTTTTGCTGTAGTACATCTCTACATCGATACAACATTACGTGTTGATAGAAATCAACACGTAATGAAATAAGACCCCACGGTTTAATGATTGATAGGTGTGTGGGCTGTCTTTCATGTTGACACACAGAACAATGGGGGCTATCAACCCTTATCCACAATGTAAAGTAATTCACCCAGCTTCTTCCCTCTTCTCTCTGTGAGGAGCAGCAGGTTCAGCTTTCAGAACAAAGTAACACAAAACTAAAATGGTATTCATTTGTTTAAATATGTCGTGTAGTAATAGATTTATTTATTTTTCTTCTCAAGAGAGTACCAGAATGTGTATTTTATGTTAGTATTTCAAAAAATCTCCAGGGGGAGAATCCCCCCAGACCCCCCTGCAGGGGTTGGGTTTTCAGCATGTCAACTCTTTCACTTGTGGGTAAATTGCAGGATTGGCTCCAGGTCGCCCTTTTCATTTACTACAAGACAAATGTGCCTTTTTATTTGATACAGTTCATTTTGGATTGAGACAGGAAAATAATCTAAACCTCACACGTGGCGTTTCACTGTCAAGGGGAGCGTGTATGTAATTACATTGCAAATACTGACTTCACCAGTTCACCCCACCACTGTATGGGTTAGCCCTACCATAGATTACCCAACAAAAATACTCTGGCAACTGCCGACCCGTATTGCGCAAGCGCAGATCTAAGATCCAGTAGAAATGATAAAAAAGTAAAGGTCTGCTGCTTATTGTTCTACTAGGCCAAAATAGAGTGTGTTAATTCATATGTTTGGCAGTTTGGAGTAAGTCTGTAAATGTGTTTGTGTGTGTGTGTGTCATGTATAGGCCTCTCACGATAATTAATTTTGTTGGATACATTTTCCAGGAAATTATTGCGATAAACAATAATATTGTCGGCACCGTTGTATGACCATTTTAGACCCCTGACATAATGATAATAATAATTGAAGTATATCCTTTCAAACTGCTAGTCACATCCTCATGTAAATGGAAATGTATCGAGTTCATTTTTATTTATCGTACGATAAGTCAACTAATTGCTTATCGCGACAGGCACACAATAAAACAGTGGAAACAAACATGTGTTTGACTTTCATTAGTGAATGAAACTGTGTGCCCTTTATAGTCTGTGTCCAATTTTGTGTATTTGTATATATTGTATATATATCCTATATATATGCTAAGGTCCCGCTGCTGACACGATAGCAGTCATTTAGTGCGCATATGTGTAATTAAACCCATGATATCAAAATCTCACTCCGGCCAGGTGCCCAAAGTTGGCAACCCTGTGTACAGACAGTGCATGGATATCGCTGACCCGCTTGGCGGATGCCAGGGCCAGTAACAGCACTGTCTTGAGTGACAGATGTTTCATGTCAGCTCCTTCCAGGGGTTCAAATGGGGTCATTTTGAGCCCATTTAAAACCACTGCCAGGTCCCATAAGGGCACCAGCGACCTGGAGACAGGGAGGAGCCTGCGAGTTCCCTTCATAAAACGGCAAACCAAAGGATGTTGGCTAGCCGTCTTACCCTCAAAGCCCACATGGCATGCAGCAATAGCAGCCAGGTACACCTTGATGGTGGAGAAAGCTCTGTATTTTCCGATCAAGTCCTGTAGAAATGATAAAATCACCCCGACAGCCCCTGCGAAACGTTACCATGGTTGACCATGGTCACCATGGTATTCCATTGCCAACTATGGTAATACCATGGTTGACCACAAAATACCATGATGGTCACAGTACCATGGGGAAGAAACCATGGTCAGCCTGCCATGGTCACAATGTCATCTCCAGAAACCATGGTCAACCATTTGAATATTTGAACCATGGTCTCAAGAAACCATGGTCTACAGAAACCATGGTCGACAATCATTCTAATGAGGCGCATGCAGGCACCGTCACCTGATGAATGTATATAAAATAATCTGTACATGTTCACCAACTGTTTAATGAGCATTTAATGAGTGTGTGTGTAACTATAGAGTGACAGTGTACTGTAGATGAAATTAAGTGCAATTAACATGATCTATACAAATATTTTAAAATTAAATGCTTGAAACTATTGAAAAGCTTGTATTAATTTATATTATTTCCAGTCTGGTGGACCATGGTTTATGTCCATGGTACTGGTGGACCATGGTTTATGTCCATGGTAGACCATAGTAGTCCATGGTTTATGTCCATGGTTTATGTCCATGGTAGACCATGGTAGTCCATGGTTTATGACCATGGTAGACCATGGTTTATATCAGTGCTCTACCATGGTTGACTGTGGTGCCATATCCCAACCATGGTCTACCATGGTCAACCATGGTTATACCATGGTTAAATGAACCATGTTCTACCATGGTAGACCATGGTCTACTATGGTCTACAATGGTTCATTTCGCAGGGGAGGACATTGAAAAGAGATGTGTCCTTCTTGAAGGCACCACTCCTCAAACACCCTCCACTTACAGTCGTAAAGAGACCTGGTGGAGGAAGCTCTCGCACTCTGAATAGTGTTTATCACCTTCTGAGGGAGTCCCACTGTATTCAGATTGTACCACTCACGGGTCAGGCCCATAGTGCCCCGCGCTCTGGGCGTGGGTGAAGGATCGCCCCCCCCCGCCTGAGACAATCTGTCCCTGCGTGGTGGGGGCTGCCATGGCTGCCCGCACAACAGCTGATATATCTCCGCCAGCCCGTACATTACGGGCTAGGGCGGAAACATCAGAGTAAGTGTGTGGCGTTGCTCCTTCACTCTGGCCAGAGTTGGGGGTAACAGAGCCAGGGGTGGGAACACGCACAGAGGACCCGGAGGTCAATCGTGTACGAGTGTGTCCCCGCCTAACAGTGCGTTTAAATCGTGCATTAAAGAGAACACTGTCATTGAGCATTTTCTCCCTTTGCGAACAGACTTAACGCGGCTCCGCCGTAACGCACCCACAGCGGACTCCCGATCCTTGGATGAGGAGTCCAGTCTGCATAGAGTGGTGCACCTCTGGACAGTAATTCTGTCCCAAGGTGCATAACTCCCGGTACCTGTGTCGCTCTCAGAGAGAGGAGACGTCTGCCGCTCCAAGGGATAAGTTTGTGTGCCAGTGTGTGTGACTGGAGACAACGCAACCTCCCCTGGCGGTTCATACACGATATCGTGTTGTCTGTCCTCACGAGGACATGGTGACATGGTGGACAGGGGTCATTTCTCCCAAAAAAAATGTTTTACTCACTCTATCAATAGCCCCACCAAAAATATTTTCCACCAGCCGCCACTGACGTTGAGGCATCTCTCGAGGCAGCGGGGACACGTTTAGAGCCGGGGAAAGAACTTCCAGCTCTGTCACAGAGGGGAGAAGGAGGGGCTGTCAGGCCGCTCGCTTCTTCTTCCTCGACTGCTGGCGGCACTGCGCGTGGCGGTGGTGCCTTCACAGACCCGTCAATAATCCGCCTTTTGAGAGATGCCGTAGCTGCTCTCAAAAGGGGAGAAAATTGGCGGGCTGCTTATTGGTTTTATTGATTTCCTTTTCATTTTTTTTTCTTTTTGAGCTGCGCCCTCGGCCTGAAGCCTGGATAAGTCAGCGGCAAATGTTTTATGACAGAGGAATCAGCCAACGTGTGACATGTGTTTGTGCGGACTTGAGGATGGTGTTTAGGCATCTCTCGAGGCGGCGGGAACACATTTGTTGGGATTTGTTGTATATGAATGCACCTGCCAATTACCTGAGCAAATTGGATGCTGCGTATCACAGTGCTCTGAGATTTGTCACAAATTGTAAAGCGCTTACACATCACTGTACACTGTATACCAAGGCAGGTTTACCATCACTCTCTGTACGGAGGCTCAGTCACTGGTACACGTTTATCTATAAAGCTTTGTTGGGTAAACTCCCGTATTATATCTGCTCTCTGATAACACAGAGAGTTGCAAGCAGCTATTGTCTGAGGTCACATGATGTAGTCTTGTTAGATGTGCCAAGAGCAAGGACTGTCTTCGGTAAGACAGCTTTTATGTGCGCAGCTCCACTTGCTTGGAACAATCTTCAGCAAGAATTGAAACTGAGCAATCTCATTCCTCTGCATGTTTTTAAAGCTAGGCAAAATGAAATGCTTGCTGATACAATGGGCACTTGTAAATGTCTATAACTATGTATCCTGTAAATATAATGTATAATGTCCTTTATTGTTTTATGTTTCATGTGGAATCTATATGCTGCAGGTCTCCCTTGAAAAAGAGATCTATGATCTCAATGGGACCAATCTGAATAAATAAAGGTTTGAAATGAAATGAAATGAAATTCACGGAGGGGAGAAGGAGGGGCTGTCACGCCGCTCGCTTCTTCTTCCTCGACTGCTGGCCGAAATTCTGGGTTGGCTGAGGCTGAGCTGCAGCTGGAACCGGAGATTTTCTCGGCCAACTTGCCCTTGTCTCCAGCCTGGGCTGGGGACTCGGGGTGGGCTGCGACCTCTGCGTCTTCGGTGTTTTAAACCGAGCAGAGTTCGAGTCAGCTTGGGCAGAGGACTGTTCATCCGAGTCAGACAGGAGGAACTCAGAGGCATCCTCTTCGTCCTCCATGTAATCCAATTCTAGGACATCCTCCGCGGGTGAAACCATGGTGAGGTCCAGCCGGGAGCCCCAGCTTGGTATAGCGTGGGGCCCCGTTCCCGCGTCTTTTGCCGCCACCGGGTCCCGGCCTGATATGGCGCGGGAATCCGGTTCCGCGGCTGCCGCTCTTGATGAGCCCCAGACCGTAATGGTGAGGGACTCAGTCTCTGCGGCGGACGCCCCCGTGTCTTGATTGCCAGCCGGCAAACCAGTGGACATGAGGGGGTCCTGTCCCGACAGGCTAGCTTGTTGTGCTAACCTTCGGCGGAGGCTCTTCATAGTGAAGCGGGCACAATGCCCGCACGAGCCGGGGTTGTCAATGGCCTCCTGGGCGTGTTCCAGCCCGAGGCAGGACGAACAGATCTGGTGTGAGTCTGTGCCTGACACTTTCAACCCGCAGCCGCAGAGCCGAGCCTCCGAGTTCCTAACTCCTCTGGTGTGAAGGAGAGAGGCGTCCATCTTGTTCGCCGCGAGGCGTGGAGAGGACCCGCTCTTAACAGGTACGTCGAGAAAAAAGGTGTTACCAATCTGTCTTTAATCCGGAGAAAAAAAAAAAGGACAGTGTGGGTCTTTTTCCTCAAAGAATATTACCTGGTGTGGTAATATTCTTTTAATCCTTTTCTCCTCCGTGAGAAGAGAAAAGAAAAAACGTCCTCGCTACCGTGGTGTCGGCAGTGAGGGAAAAAACACAAGCTGGCAACGGGTGTGTTGCTAGCTTGAGAATCAAAACCTTACCTTAATTCCAGAGGAAGAACGGCGAGGTTGATTATAATACTAACTGGTGTGTTAGTACTATACTCTTCTGCGAGGCAGAATAGGGTAGCCGGCTAACGCCCGTCGACCGCAATTAGCTTTTGGTTAAGCTAGCCCGGCTACCATTAGAGATGTGCTCTGAAGCGAGAAGAGGTGTTTGAATGACGCATGTGTCGTGGCACAGGCTACTTATAGGGGGTGATTTCCCCTGACGTTGACGTCAAGATCACCAGCCAATCAGGATTGGCGTAATGAGATTGATGCTTCTGTTTGCTCCGCGATGAGGCGCATCCCATAGTGAGACATCGAACGGAGTGTTATGAATGAGAACTGTTGGATGGATAACCATGCAGCAATTGGTCATACACCACAATACTATGGTTTATGACCAATTATGTTCAATAATAAGTAACATTCCAATCAGCCCTAGCTGAACATTGTGATAATTTGCATCTCAGAAAAAGTATAAGCCAAAAGTTGTGAAAAGGTGTTTCTCTTGTCTGGTTTCTAATGGATTTTGAGTATAACGATGAAAATGATAATGATAAAGACAATATGAAAAACTAGATGGTCACTCAAAGACACTATTTCCATATGTACAAATGGATGCCTGTAACCGCCTTGTTATCACAAAGGCTCCAACATGTAATGGGTTATTCCTCGGTCCATGCTACACGCTTCCACCAAGTTTCATGAAAATTAAGTCAAAACAAGACATTTTTGTAATGATTCACAAACAAAATTTGAAGATTGTGTTTTCAGTTGAGGAAAAGTACATGATTTTTCTGAAGACCTATTCAAGATTCAAATAACTTAGAAGTAACTAGAAGTTTATAGTGGCAGCAAAGCCTTTGCTTTTATCTGCAAATCATTTCTGAGTGACTTTGTTTTGATAACACTCTTCGCCTAATTATTACACTTACTTCACCATGACTTACTTATCATATAACAACATTTGGAACTCAAAGTTTATCTTTTCAACAGTGAGCATTGAAGCCTCGCAGTGTTTCAAATGCTCTTAGTTCTTATTTGTGAAGTAATTGTCATCTGATTGGTACCCCATCACTCTGCTCTTTGTGTTTTCTATTTATTTTGTAGTCATGAGTTTTTTTAATGTTTTTTCTTTGTACTGTCCTTTCAATTTTCATTAAGTGGAATGCATTGAAAAAAAGGGATTGTCAACTTGTGTCACATTTGCTCTCTGTTGTCATGCTGCTCGAATGCAAAAAAAAACCTTCTACTATGTATGTATTTATGTTGTATGTTGCTGCATTTGTTATCAGTCCAGTATGTTCTCTTATGCTTAGAGGGAGGAAAAAACACATTTACACGTACATGTATAGCAGTCAGTCCACATATTTTTTAGCTTACCTTTGACAAAAATACGCTGGTTATGATTCAAGCTGATATCTTAAATAATTACATTTCTCCTCCTTACACATGAAATATTCAACTGCCAGTGACTCTCCTGCTTCACAGACATGCTGTGCAGTGTACTAGCCACTCCCTTGTGTGCATGATTGTGCAGATTAATGTAACTGGCATGTGCTGAAAAGTGGCACCTTGCCTTGGCATGAGCTACGTGGATTTTGGCAGGTGGCGTCAGATAAGCACAGTGCACATTCTCTTGGTGTGTGTAGGTCACAGATCTGAAAGAGACACCTAGTGACTGTCTGGTACCCTGGGAAGGATGTAAAAGAATAGTAAGTCAGGTTGGCATTCATTAGATAAACAGTATAATGGTTAAAAGTGACTTATTTAGTGGATGTTTGATTCATATAATTGGTAATTTTGTTGAGATATTACCTTAATCTGGGTTCAGTTTTAGGTTTTAAACTAATTATTTTAGCTTTTTGTCTTTATATGGCATAAAAAAAACCGAAGCCCTGAGGGTCAAAAGGTATGGCAGGTAGGTGAACCATATCTCAAAACAAACAAGAAGCGTGTAAAAGCTTAAGGCGAACTTCATAAAAGTAAAGCCGATACAAAAAAAGAAAACTGGTAAACCTGAAACTATGGAAATAGGCAAGGTTTTACAAAACAAAAACTGCAGAAAATAAATGGGTATGGCACAAGGAACATGGGCAGTAAATCCACTTGCAAACAAGGAATATTCCAGATTTGGACAAAGACAGGACACATTTACGACAACCTGACAGAGAACACTGTGACAAGACACAGCTGGAGAGGGCAGGCTAAATAAAGGGAGGCAGGGTGATTACCCACAGGAGGGAAGAATAAGGGTGGGGTAATCAATCACAACAAGTCGGAAAAACACAAAAACAGGGATAAGGCAAGGCAAGGCAACTTTATTTATATAGCACCTTTCAGCACCAGGCAATTCAAGGTGCTTTACAAAAATGAAAGACATTCAGACAAAGGCATTTAAAAACAGTAAAAGATAATAAAAGAAACATTAAAAGAAAAACAAAAAATGAAAGACATTAAGAAAATGGCATTTAAAATCAGTCATTAAAAATAAAAGCTAATCAAATAAACATTAAAAGATAAAAGTTACAGTGCAGTCTAAGATATGAATAGTTCAATTATTTCGGTTCTTGATTTTTAATTTATTCACAGAACCTCCCTTTGGAAATCCGAACAGCTCCTCCTTTTGAGCAGTCCCTCTCATAAATGTCATGGAGTTTCAGACGGTTTTCACCATGTTTTGCTCGCATGACATCCACAATCAGACCCTCAGGAGGGTGTACTAGCCCCCTACTCTGCTTTGCGTTCCATAACAAAGTCTTTAAGTGTTACCTGAACACCCCGTGTTACCAAAATACTATTTTTCACCCATCGGTGCTGTGATACTTGTTCCTCAGTACAACTCACCTAAAAACTGATCGTAAACCCTGGCTTCGATGGATATCCCAAATATCCTACTTTCGAGCAGTCCCTCTCATAAATGTCATTGAGAAATTAATTACATTTAAATTTAAAACATTAAAAGGAAAAATACATGGATAAAAGTTACAGTGCAGTCTAAGATATGAAAAGTTCAATTAAAAGCAGCGACAAAAAGAAAAGTCTTCAGCCTGGATTTAAAAGTAGTCAGAGTTGCAGCGGACCTGCAGGTTTCTGGAAGTTTGTTCCAGATATTTGGAGCATAATAACTGAACGCCAGTGTAAAGACTTCAGAACAGGAGTGATGTGATCCACTTTCTTAGTGTTAGTGAGGACTCGAGCAGCGGCGTTCTGAATCAGCTGCAGCTTCCTAAAGGATTTTTTAGTGATACCTGTGAAGACACCGGTAGTCGAGTCTACTGAAGATAAAAGCATGGACAAGTGTTTCCAAATCCTGCTGTGACATTAGTCTTTTAATCCTAGATATATTCTTTAGGTGATAGTAGGCTGATTTAGTAACTGTTTTAATGTGACTGTTGAAACTCAGGTCAGAGTCCATGACTACACCTAGATGTCTGGCTTTATCTGTTGTTTTGAACATTGCAGACTGAAGCTCAGCACTCACTTTTATACGTTCTGACTTTGCTCCAAAAACCATTACCTCAGTTGTATCTTTCTTTAATTGGAGAAAGTTCTGACACATACTGTTACGGTGTGTGAAGCAGGTAGGACCCAAATGCAGATTAACGTACAAATAATTCCTTTATTTCAAGGCTATGCTGACAAATACAGAACACTCACCGAGGACAAGCCAATACACAAGACAACCCGACAAAGAGAGACAGAAAACCCAGAACTTAAATACACCCAGGACTAATCACATAAACACGAGACGGGTGAGGAGGGAGGAGAAAACACATAGGTACCAGGTGAACACAATTGGGTAATCAGAGAGGGAAACCGACAGAAAGCAAACAGGCAGGAAACGGGGGTGAACACTTTACAAAATAAAATAGGAAACCCAAAGATAGAAAAGGACAAGAAAAATACCAACACAGACAAATCCTAACACATACAGTCATTGATTTGTTCAATGCACTTACTCAGTGTTTGAATTGGAGCATAGTCTCCTGGTGAAATTGTTACGTAGATTTGTGTGTCATCTGCATAGCTATGGTAACTTATTTTGTTGTTTTTCATTATCTGAGCCAGTGGTAGCATGTAGATGTTAAAGAGAAGAGGCCCCAAGATGGAGCCTTGAGGAACCCCACATGTCATATTTGTCAACTCAGATGTGTATGTACCTATAGAAACAAAGTTGTTTCTGTCCTTTAGGTAGGATTCAAACCAATTTAGAACTGTTTCCGAAAGTCCCACCCAGTTTTCCAGTCGGTCCAGTAATATGCTGTGGTCAACAGTGTCAAACGCAGCACTGAGATCTAATAATACTAACACTGAAGTTCTGCCACTGTCTGTGTTTAAGTGGATGTCATTAAAGACCTTTACAAGAGCAGTCTCAGTGCTGTGGTTTGGACGAAAGCCTGACTGGAACACATCGAAACAGTTATTTAGATGCAAGAAATTACTCAACTGTTGAAAAACTTTTTCAATGATCTTACCTAGAAATGGGAGGTTTGATATGGGCCTGTAATTGTTCATTCCTGAAGCATCTAGATTATTCTTGTTTAAGAGCAGTTTAATGACTGCAGTTAGACAAAATTAAGAAAATAATAGGATTTGTGTTGCAAAAAAATTGTCTGTTTTTCAAATGTCTTCATCTTCATCCTAATCTAATTACACAGCAACAACAACATCTTCAAATTGGCCGTTAATATTTTGTATATTATGGCAGGTGTAGACCTTTAGGATAAGCTTGTGTAAAGGTTCTCATTTGGAACCCTTGTGTGCGGTGCGGGACCCCGAAGTCTACCTTTAAATAATTCAATGCACAACAAGACACAGATTATTTTTTCTATAAAATAAGCATTGTTGTTGTACCTGTCTGCTTTGTAGCCTACCACCTCCCGCTCACATCTCCTTTCCCCTCTCTGCTTAATAATAGATACAAAGATATCCGTGATTAGCTTTAGCGCCTTTATCTGAGCATGGAATATTTGTAACATTAGCAAGCAGTTTTCTCTGCCTTATGTACTGAAATAAAAGATGGTGGGCACTGATTCCTCCATTTGAATTATCTTGACTGTAATCTTACTTGAAAAATGACACCGGGAATGTGTGTAAGATATGCAAAGCTGGTAGAGAGTAGCAGAATCCATTTTCATGCTCTGAGTGTAAATTGCTACCGTGTTTGTTGCGTGTGTCACTTTGCGACTTGGAAATGGTGTTTTGATTATGTTGGCTTAATTTGTGTGTGTGTGTGTGTGTGTGTGTGTGTGTGTGTGTGTGTGTGTGTGTGTGTGTGTGTGTGTCTGGTCCCCTGATTTAACAGCTGTCACTGCTGGCTGACTGTGTGTACCAACCAGATGGGGAACACAGGGGTCAACGGCACTGACACATTGCCACCAGATGAGCTCGCTGTAAGATCCATAGCACATAAACAGACACACACACTCATGCACACACAAGTACCATTGACACCCCCACAGTTGTGTGTAGACAGATGGAGCTGTAGTGCAGAGAGCAACATTCAGAAAGAGTGAGTAAGTTGTTGCAGTGTCATGAAAAAATAAAACGCCCCTTTGTTCAGCGACATATCAGGAAAAATGTATTAAAGGCATTCACAAATTAATTTAAAAACCTGTGTGTCATATTTTATCTATAATCGAATCCTGATGGATTGAAAAGTGACGGCTGATTATTATAATAGACATTACGGGGGCTCTGAAGTGCAAGTCAAAACACCACAACATTTCATAAAACACTACAGCATTTTAGAAAACGCTACAGCATTTCAGGAAACGCTACAGCATTTGACGAAACACCACAGCATTTGAGAAAACACCACAACATTTCATAAAACACTACAGCATTTCACAAAACGCCACAGCATTTCAACTTATACGGAAAGGGTATAGAGTGGTGAAGTCCCTCCCCTTCCGGTGGACCTCCATGGGACCATATTTCGAAAAAATTATGTATTGAAGTCAATGGAGAGAGAAAAATTATCTTTCGATCCCGTTTGAATTGTGCCACGAATTACACATATGATGTTTGTCAATTTAAACTGTGAAGTAACACATTTGTTTGTGTGAAACGCTCAATGAACTACATCTCTGGTCTCGCAGAACAACACACATCACCAAGATGGCCGTCACTACTGTCTTGTCAACAAAACGATTGACTACCCTCACTATCACCACAATGAAACACGTCCAGAATAATGTCATGCAAAGCTGCCTGCCTGCCTGCCTTCCTTTGATTCTCTCTGAACTGCCTGGTATTTTTAATGTTTAATGTCAACCATTTGTGCAGATAGCATGAAGTAGAAAAGATTGGCGATGCTAGCGTTAGCATTTCTCCCCCAGGCTTAAATTGTGTATTATAGAATGATCACACCGGTGACAGTACTCTTCAAAGAGTTCACGAAATATGACTACTACTCTTACTGTTTAACATTTTGGGTTACTTCATGTTACTTCATATTAAGGCTAATAAAAATGACAAGGCTGTAATGCTAACTAACGTGCTAGCTAGGTAACTAACTTGATCCAGCCACTCCTGGTCCTTTCATCAGTCGGGAAGCGAAAGAATGAGCAAGACCCATTGCTGGTATGATAACAACCTGGTACTAAGCACACAGGCATCTTGTTAAAGTTATCTTATCTTAGCCAGCGCCATATGGATAGATTATATCTATATGGCACTGATCTTATCTATCTCTTAGTGGAGGAAAACAGTTATGACATCACTTACGCGACTCTGGGATTTGTAGTCTTTCTAGTTGCATATTTTTCATAGTCTTATATTTCAACAGTTTTACGACAAACTGTGACTTTTTTGACATGGAAATAATTGTTTAAGATTGATAAACATCATATGTGTAATTCATGGCACAATTCAAACGGGATCGAAAGATAAGTTTTCTCTCTCCATTGACTTCAATATATTATTTTTCCAAAATAAGGTCCCATGGACCGGAAGTAGATGGGCGTGACTTCACCACTCTACAGTGGCAAAGTCCCTCCCCTTCTGGTGGACCTCCATAGGACCTTATTTCGGAAAAATGATGTAGGGTTAGGGTTAACCCTAACCCTTTTACTAACTGGTATCAGTATGTTGTTACTTCGGCATCATTTTGAAAAGTGGATTACAATTAAATCACGTTGTAATCTACCATAGTATTGGCTGTTAGCTGTGTTTACTTCTGTCATTCAAACAAGAAGCGCTGGAGAAGGGGCGGGGCTTATATCCATACAAATACTTTGGTAGATACCAACTACAACAAAATGAACATATTTGACCGTGATTTAATTGTAATAGACGTTTCAAAATGATGCCGAATGATGACGGCAGACGAAAAACGTTTTAAAATGCGGGTTTTCTGAATGGAGATCTGATTGATCAGGATAAACCAACCTGTAGCTGCTCCGTCCAAATTCACAACAATGGCATACAGACATAAATAAAGCAGTGACTGAATTCACCATGACATAGACAGTCCGTGGTTTGTTCATGTTTACAGTTGTTCTCGATTGCTAACACACATTTTTTTTAATTGCTCAGTTTCTCAGAACACTAAACACAATTCACAAAACCACACACCCAAAGTGCAAAACACCTAATTTCTCCTGCTAAGTGAAGAACTGCCCTCAAAACTACATAAACACTTACCAAATACAAACTTTTGCACCAAATATAACACACTTCATTCATAATACTAGATGGTTTGACCACCCAGCTAAACACTGCTGAGCATAATCTAAAGCATTTTCATCTGTTATGGGCTATGCTCTGTATGTAGAGGTTTCTGCAGAGAAAGATTGCTTGAGTTTACAGAAATACAGTAAGTGAAGAAATACAAATGAGTTGTTGAAAAAAATCATATGTTATTCAAAAATAACATTGTGCAACATGCATCTCAGCACATAGTTACTATGCTTCAGATCTCTCTAAGTGTGATGGCATTGTTTGCCAAAACCCAGTTTGTAACTGCTGCTTCCTGTGCCTCATTGAAAATCCTTAGCCTTCCATCTCTTTGTTTCTCAGTCCTTCAGATAAACAACAAAGATATAGTGGTTGGTCAGTGTGTGTTACCACAGTACATTGTGCAGGATTTATGTACAGTTATAGTATGCAACATGCTAACAATTCAATTACAGTAATGAAGTAAATACGTTTCACACAACAGATATAAGCACTGATATATCATGAATTATGCAGAGCTAAAAACTGGTAACTAACCTGTTTTCAAATCTAAGTGTCCGGATTACAGAGGCAACAGTAAATTAGTACATCGGTTTAGATTAGGCTGAACCCTCTGTCCAGCCTCTCTCATCGTCAAACCATGGTTGATAACATTTAATTTCATTAGAGAGTATTCTTCTTTGTCCACGTCCTCTCCCTCCAGCTCTACCTCCTCTCATTCTTCCTCCTCTCACTCCCACCCACCACTTCCTCCTCCTCTCACTCTCAGCCCAGCTCTTCCTCTTGCTTCCATGTTGGCTTCCATTGTTGCTGTAAGAAAGTTCTCACCTGTGGTCTTTTTATAGTGCTAACATCCTGATTGATGAGCCAACAATTATGCTACCAGGTGTTTGGTCAGGTGGAACGTGTTTCTTGATCATTGGTCCATGTGTGAGGCATTTTAAATATCAGTGTTATAAACCTGCTAACACGTGACTTTATGTCAGACTCCTGTCTTACGTGGAGAAACATGTGCAGTGGTTTGCAAAAAGTGCCATATTGATTTGCAAATTGTGTGAAAAGCTGGAAACGTGTTTAGAGTTTTGGAGATTTAAGTCGATGTTTTGCTCTTTGAGTGTCAGTTAAAATAATTGTGCTTTATGTATAATTTTAGTGTGTTAGCAATCGAGAAAAACTGTAACTTTTGTCCAGTCTCTGAACAGATATGAGGAGCTGTGAACTCTGTATGCTAACAGCTAATGGCTGATATGTCGGGTGCTGACCGATCACGAAGCGTCATTTCTTGACTGGCAGCAAAAACAACCAATCACAGCAGTGCTTCTCTGGCTGGCTCTGTCCAATCACAAACAAGAAGTGTTCTCCCTAAAGGAATACCCTTTCCGTCCAATGTGAAATGCTGTGGTGTTTTGTGAAACGCTGTGGTGTTTTCTGGAACGCTGTGGTGTTTCCTGAAATACTGTAGCGTTTCCTGAAATGCTGTTTTGACTTGCACTTCAGAGCCACCGTAAGACGTAATGGAGTTTGCAATTATACTTAAATTAAGTGAAATGAACATACAGTAGAGACATGTAGAATATACTTCAATTCAGTGTGTGTCATAGTCTGCTCCATCATTCACCAGTAGTTTTCCATTCACCTGTCTCACCTGTTTTCCACACCCACTCGTTAACTCACTCTCGTTCTCTTCTGCACCCATTAGCTTCTGCCAGTATTTAAACCCGCACCTTACACACACTCTTTGCCAGATTGTACTTTGCCTCATGCTAGTCTCTCCCGCGTTCAACACTAGATTGCCTACCCGGTTCCGACCCTGCCTGTCCCCGACCTGCCTGCTCTGCCTGTTTCCTGATCCTGCCTGTCCCTCGACTATCCTGCCTGGCCTGTTATCCGACCCTGCCTGTATCCACGCTGACCGCCTCGCTTACTCCCTGACCCTCTGCCTGTCCCTGACTCACCTTCTGCCCGCTGTCCTCCGGTGCGTTATACTGCCCGGTTGGTATTCCTCCGATCCAGTGGAATCTCCAATAAAGTATATTACCAATTCTCCTTGGTTTCTCGAGTGCTGCATTTGGGTTCTCCTTAAGATTGTGACAGTGTGTGCTCTATTTTTTTTAAACTAAATTCAATGGTTTGTGATTTATGAGCGCATATGCTCATTGTCAGGTTTATATTTATATGTTGTGCCTCTACTGTCACATGTTTACATACTTTAATGTTCAAAAAGCTCTTTACTTCTGCAGCTCCTCTTTTCACCCTCTGTCTGAAACCAGAGCCCAGTCTGCTCTGATTGGTTAGCTGGCCAGGAAATATCCCGCCCCTTACAATATCACGTACAATGTTTTGGAGCGCTAGCCAATAGAGGCGTGGGTGTTACATAGTGATGTCATTATGTCACTGAACTAAACAAAAGGTGTCCAATCGAGGAGTTTCAGGTAGGGTCGGGGAGGGGGATTTTGCAGACTATATTGCACACGCCAGGAAAGGGGAAACTCCAAAAAGCACGATAGGGCCTCTTTAAAACAAAGCAGAATATCAATTAACTACATCTCTTTTAAGCATGGGGGGAAAAAGGCAGGAACTACTGCCGCACTCAAATTGATGTATTACATATATGTATGTTATATGAGCTAGTTATATGTAAAAGGCAGAGCCAATGAACCTGGACCAGATTGGTTATACATATGCTCATATATCGTTGCTGCTCTTCATTTAAGTAGAGACAGATGCGTTTCAATGGCCCTCTGCACGTGCGCATGTTAGCCGGTGATGTGTCTGAGTGTGTGTGTACATGTGTGTCACTGTCAGATGGTGCTTCACAGTCTGCTTCCTAAATATGTTTCCTGTCTGTCCCTAAATATTCTGCTGACATGTTCAAAATGTGTTTGGAAGCCTGTATGGTAGGATGTGCATATGCATATAAAGTTAGTTTTTTTAATCTGTTTATCATATAAGTTAATGTACATCATTTTGGTCACGTCTGTGTTATTGTGCGTGATGTTTGTATGTGTGGTTGGGTTATACAAAGGCAGATCAAAAGGGGGATGGTAATGCTGTATCACCAGGAGAACGGGGGCTGAAATCAACACATCCCCATGATCCTGAATTAATATCTAATCTATTAAAGGATAGGACATCATATTTTAATTTTGATGTTCAAATTTGTATTTTGAGCCCCTACTATGACATGTTTACATGCTTTAATGTTTAATGCTTTAAGCATTTTTATTTAAAGTGTCCTATTTTCTCATACTTCCTCAAGTGCAGCACTGATTGGAAACTCTGATTGGTTTACTGGCCAGCTCTGTTGTGATTGGTCAACCGCTTGGCTTAAGGCAGGGGGAGAGTGTGGTTGAGAGAAACTCCCTCTGGAGGGAACTTTGGGATCTTAGCCATTGCTGACCATTTACATGCACACAAACCTATTGAACATACTTCAGGAAAGAGAAAACCCCCAAAAGCAGAATAGGGCCCTTTCAAACTCAAGTTATAGTTAAATAGTGCATCGACCATTTTTCTGAATAAGAAACTAACACATTAGACATATCAAAGTAAAACAGAAATCCAAATATTAAACAAAGAAGAATGGCACTCAGAGGGCAGACCTCTGCCAAGGCCCATTTCCTCAGTTGGGATGTTATTCTCTGACTCTGGTGCTTATTAGCTTCACGTTGTAATGTGAATACAACATAGATGCATCCAAACAGTTTTTTCATAATATTAATTAAATTCTGCAAGTTGTGTAGCACCATTTTTGGCAACTTTACGAGCTGTTGTTTGCGAAAGGGGAATTTTCCAGGTCAGGAACACATTACTTTCACTCTACATTAATGCAGCAGAAACGCCATCTTCTGCAATTTTGGTGAAAATAAACATAATTTTAGTATCCCACTCAGTCATTTATTGACCCATGCTTCACCCTTCCTCAAGGTTTCATGAAAAATGTACCATTATTTATTAAGAATTCTGCTTACAGACAAACAGACCATCATTCCCAACTTTAAAACAAAACCTCTTTAGCAGAGGTAATTCAATTCAATATAATCAAGTTAAATATTACATCAAAATGTACCATTAACCCATTGGATATATTATGGAGAACTGTCCATGGTCCTGAAATATAAATGAACTGATTACATAATTTAAACTGTCTGTAATCGTAAAAAACACCACATATTCATCATTAACTAAAGAGACAATACAGAAATGAAATGGAACACAATAAATGGTTTTATTGGATATGTCCATGGTACTTAAAAACATACTGGATTGTTTAGATTATAGTGACACTGTGCATTGCTTATATTACAAGATTAAACAAATCCACATGTTCTATTTCCATTTTGCCACTTTTTTCATAATCCTCCTCACTGGGGATGCATGAGGATTAACATGAAATTATATCAGTCATCACATCAAAGGGGAGCAACCACTTTCAAAAGGAATAATATTGAACAAAAAGAGAAACTGCTTACAGTTAAGGTATGCTATTAAAGTGTATTTCCTCTAAAGAAACACTGAAATAGAAAAAGTAACCTTTAATGTATCCCTGACTCTTCTCAGTGAGTAGCGTTAATGCAAGTCTGGGGTGAAAATGTACATAGTCAGGCAACCGGTTATCTTTAAAGTAATATCAAATGTTTACCCAACAAGACTCCCAGAGCTCACATGTCCCATGAGTGCAATGCATACATGTTATATCTCTCACAGGCTCCGCCCTCTACTGGACTCTATGGGTCCTACCTTACCCTGCGAGCATTCTCCCACTGAGACTTCTATAGACGTAGCCGGCCTTGGGCGGGCCTACCTGAATGCGCGCACATCACACCGTATAAAAGGAGGCCTCACCTCCTGACTATCATCATTTTCTCTTCAGCAGCGGAAGTGTTTTCACGGAGCTTAAAAAGACGAGAGAATAGAGAGTTATGGAGTCAGTTCGTGACCACAGGACCTGTCCGAAATGTCCTAACCTGATCGCGGGAGCGGATCCACACCCCTTCTGCTTATTATGTATGGGGCCTGACCACGCCGTCAGCTGTATGGGCCCGACACCGGCATGCTCAGCCTGCCAGATGCTTCCTCGGCTCACACGTGAACATCGTGGGCAGCATTTCCTGTCGGCGGAGGCCCCGCAGGAGGAGGTGGAGGATTCGGAGCTCGACGTCGTCGAGATGGGCGAGTTAGGAGAGGAGGAAGTGCCGTTCCGGTTCTCCCTTCCGTGGGGCCAGTCAACCCCGATTCCGGAGGAGGAGGACGAGGACGCCTCGGTGTCTGGATGTCCGACTCTCAGGTCTGCGCGGAGGGATTTCCCAGCGGTGATGACCCTGGCGGCGGAGCGTGCAGGCCTACAGCTCCCCCCACCGCTGCCACCGAGGCCTATAAGCCGCCTGAGACAGGGGTATTACGGCCCGGTGCATCCAGCGCAGCCGACCTTCGTTTCGCCCCAGCTGCCTGATATATGGCGGTGTGTGGAGGCGACATGGCAGCAGCCATTTAAAACGAAGGCCCCAGTAGCCGCTATGGCAGGCATCATCAAGGTGGAGGGCCGCGCGGACACAGCGTGTTCGGGTGTGCCCCCCCTTGATGAGAGCCTGGCGGCCCATCTGCTTCCGGGGGCGGCTGGTTGTGCGGAGGGTAAGCGACCCCTGCCCCCGCTGCCCCGGGACCGAGACATACTGGAATATCTGTACAAGATGTTCAAGCTCGGTACACAGATGGCGGCTGCAGCAAACAATCTCGGCGTGTTGGGCGTCTCCCTGATCACCCCTCAGGCAGTCGCCCCCGCCCTCCTCTCTCAAGAGGGGAGCGATTATTCGGACCGCGCTATAGGTCAGATGAACAATCTGATTCATGGCGTGGCCGCTGCAGCAGGGCGGGTGATTTCCTTGGCCACAGTGGCGTCTCGTCACATGTGGTTGGGACTCACTGCCCTATCTAAGAAGGACCGAGCAGATCTCCTCGGAGCCCCCGTGTCCACGGAGGGGCTCTTTGGGTCAATCTCCTCGGTCACCCAGCGCTTCAGCCGCCTGGAGGAGGAAAGGGTCCAGCTTAGCCCGATGCTACCGCTGGCCCCTCCTCCGGCCCCGCTACGCGTTCCTCCATGCATTTCCATGCAGGCGAGGGAGCGCAGCGCGACAATGAAGCGGAGGGAGAGGCGCCGGCACGGGGGTCCCGTTGCTGCGGCGCCCTCCACCTCTACGGCCCATCCCGTGGTGCCGACATATCGGCAGCCACGGGGACGGGCTGCCTGACCTCGGCATGCTCCTCAGCAGCAGAGAGCGGCCGGGTGGGGTGCGCCGTCTGCCCGGAGCTGACTGGCGGGGGAGGTAGCGTCTCGGCGGGGGGAGAACAACTCTTCGCCCTGGACGCAAGGGTAAATCCTGCCTCCTCCCTATTTAATGCACAGATTACTAGAACAACTTTCAAAAATAAAGAAAGGGTTAATCTGTATCCAAGTCTAAGTGTCCTTTTTTCCACAATGCTACACTTACACATGATGTCTGTACAAATTCCCCACTCGCCGCCCCAGTCATAGCTCTTGTAAGAGAGGAGGCTAGTGGGAGTGCGCAGATGAGAGTGATAAAACGCAAAGCTATTGTAGTGCTATACGTGTACAGGGGCATTATGGCCGGCGTATTGCTGTTAGGGAACACACTAAGCATGGGGCTAAGACTCCAATTAATGCAATTTACCAGAGTGGTAAGTTGCATTATGGCAGTGCCCGCACTCACAGAGGAGCGCGTGGCAGTGCGTTCAGGGGCCTTAGTAGAAGGCACCACTCCTATAGGGACTCCAATTAATGAGGTCCACCGTAAAGGTGAGAACAGCATTATAAGGGAGCGCGCGCTCACACATGAGCATGCGGCGGGGCGTTCAAGGTCCTCAGTAAATAATCGGCTCTTTCTGTGTCGACCCTCCATGGGCAAATCTTCCTTTCACGGGGAGTTTTGCGGCGGGACGGGTCGCCAGAGAGTACCACAGCTTTATAGCTGCGGCTCCACAGCTGAGGGCATGCCCTTTAACACAGTGTTATGGGGAATGGAAACTCAGCTGTGTACTATCAAAGTGGATGGACAGGACGCTGAGACGGGGCTATTCACTCCAGTTTTGCAGCGTCCCACCCCCTTTTATGGGCATGCGAGAAGTGAATCTAGTCTCTCAGGAGGAGATGGGTTTCCTCGCAGCAGAGATTCAGGCTCTGGTGCAAAAACAGGCGGTGTCTGTTGTGCACCCTCAGCGCATGGAAGAGGGTCTTTATTCCACGTACTTCCTGGTTCTCAAGAAGACGGGGGAATTCAGACCTATTCTAGATCTCCGCGGCCTGAATCGCCACATTTCCCGCAGGAAATTCTGCATGTTGACAGTGAAACAGTTACTGGGGCTTGTGCAGCCGGGCGATTGGTTCACCACCATCGACCTGAAAGACGCGTACTTTCATGTAGAAATTGCTCCAGAGCACAGAAAGTATCTGCGTTTTGCCTTCCAGGGAATAGCCTACGAGTACAACAGGCTGCCGTTCGGCTATTCTCTATCCCCACGCACATTCAGCAAATGTGTGGCCACAGCGCTTTAACCGCTGCGCGCACACGGCATGAGAGTTTTATTTTACATAGACGACCTCATAGTCATGGCTGGGTCACGGGAACAGGCAATGTTTTGCACAGCACAATTGATCACACACCTGACCAAATTGGGCTTTGCGATCAATTGGAAAAAGAGCACCCCCATACCTCACCAACGGGCGCTGTATTTGGGTGTGGTGCTCGATGCAGGCGCGTCACGCGCCACCCTGTCAGAGAGCAGACGTGCGTCCCTTCTTCAGGGGGTGCGCAGACTGCGACAGGGGGCAATAGTGACAGCTTTTACTGTCATGCAGACATTGGGTCTCATGGCGGCTGCTCACATGGTGGTCCCGTTAGGGTTACTACATATGCGCCGCCTGCAGAGGTGGTTCTCCAGCCTGCGCTTGGATACCAAGAGGCACAGGCAGCGGCTGGTGACCATCCCCCCCTCAGTGGAGGGCAACCTCCGGTTTTGGGGGTCTCCGGATCACCTCCGGAGGGGGTCTCCACTGGGACGGGTGACCTCCTACATCACAGTGTTCACGGATGCATCCAGAACAGGATGGGGAGGGACCTGCCTGAAGAGGGCTATAGGTGGGTGCTGGGCTCTAACAGAGTCTCGAAACAGCAACCTCCTAGAGAGCTACGGGCGGTAGTGTTAGTCCTCCAGCATTTCAGACCCCTAATTCAAGGGAGGCATGTAATGGTCAGGAGCGACAACAGCACCACAGTGGCTTACATCAACAGGCAGGGCGGAGTTCGATCTGCCACAGCGGAGGAACAGTGGTTATGGGCTTCAGAGGTGGTGTTATCTCGGAGAGCCCTCCATATCCCGGGACTGGAGAACAGAGGGGCCGACCTCATGTCGAGGAGCGGCCCCCTGCCAGGCGAGTGGGTGCTTCACCCGAGGGTGGTGAAGCAAATCTGGGCCCAGTTCGGGAGAGCGGAAGTGGATCTGTTCGCCAGCCGGCGAAACAGCCACTGTGCCCTGTGGTTCTTCGTGGCTCGGAGCGACGACCCACCCTTGGGGGTGGACGCGTTTGCACACGAGCCATGGCCAAGGAAGCTGCTATACGCCTTTCCACCGCTGCGTCTCATTCTCCCCCTCCTGAGGAGAGTGAGGCGAGAACGTCTGTCAGTCATCCTAGTGGCTCCGGATCGCGTTGGGGCGCCGTGGTACTCAGAGATGACACAGATGAAGGTGGGCCAGCCCTGGGCGGTTCCCCAGTTCTGGGGGGCGATGTCTCAAGAGGCAGGTGCAATCGGGGCGTTACCCACTCTCGGCCGTCCTCTCCAGGTTTGGCTCCTGAGAGGGACAGTCTGAGACAGGGTGGATTGTCTGATAGTGTTATCCAGTCTATCCAGGCAGCTAGAGCTGGATCCACCACAGCCTGTTACAGACCAAAGTGGCTAGGATTCCAGCGATGGTGTGAGGAGCGGAGAATAGAGCCCCTATCTTGTGAGTTAGGCTCTATTTTATCCTTCTTACAGTTACTGGTGGACAGAGGGCTTGCGCATTCAACAGTGAAAGTGTATGCAGCAGCCATCTCGTCCTGCCATGAGGGATTTGGCGGCAGGTCAGCCTTTAGTCAACCACTGATGTCACGGTTTTTACAGGGGGTCAGGAGGCTGCGCCCAGTAGTGCACGCCTCCACCCCACAGTTGGACCTGCCCCTAGTGCTCGAGGCTCTGGCCTCGGGCCATTTGAGCCTCTGGAGCTCTCCTCTCTGAAAGCATTATCGTGGAAAACAGCTTTGCTTCTTGCCTTAACGTCAGCCAAAAGAGTGTCCGAGTTAACTGCTCTGCCGGTGCACCCGAGCTGTTTACAGATTCGGGGTGACCAGAGCGGCGCGACACTCAGACCGAACCCCTCCTTTGTGCCCAAGAGCCTAAGGAGTGCGTTCAGGTCAAGGGCTATTCAGTTAGGGGGTTTTAGTCTTCCCCCCCATGGTGGGACCAGGGAAGCTAAACTGCACCTCCTCTGCCCGGTGCGTGCGCTAGCATGTTATGTGGAGCGCACGGCTGCCTTTAGAAGCACCGAACAGCTGTTCGTGTGCTTCGGGGGCGGGGTGATCGGGAAAGCTCTGTCCAAGAAACGCCTGGCAGGCTGGCTCTGCGAGTGCACATGCCTACGGACAGGCAGGGAGAGCCTGCCCCACGGGGGTTCGTGCACACTCCACACGGGCTGTGGCTGCATCAACAGCCTTATTCAACGGTGTGAGTGTGGAGGATATATGCACAGCGGCGTCTTGGTCGACGCCAGGCCCCTTCATAAGGTTTTATCTCTTGGACATGTCGAGCTCTTTCTCCTCGTCTGTGCTTGCGGGGGCAACACAGGACTGGTAGGGGGGAGGGGGGTTGTGGGTCAGTTGGCATCTGACCCCCTCCCCGGACGTAATGCGCATTCACTGTTCTAGGGCCATCTGAGGGTCCCGGGAGGGGCGGGAGGGGCACACTGGGCCCTTACAGGGCTGGAAGACTACGCCCAAGGCCGGCTAAGTCTATACAAGTCTCAGTGGGAGAATGCTCGCAGGGTAAGGTAGTACCCTGGACATAGAGTCCAGTAGAGGGCTCCGCCTGTGCTAATATAACAAGGGTTACCATACGTAACCCAACGTTTCATCCAGAGGAGTTGAAATGACATTGTCGAGATTTAAGTTGCACCCTTTTCCCCCCTCAAGGTTCTGCAAAGTAACCCGGTTCTATTCACATCACATCACACGCTGTAGCTGGAAGCCTGCCAATGTATAATGTATTATTGAAACAAGTTGATTTGGAATAACAGTGAGGATGAGTATTTTAGAAATGATTGTGTTTGGAAGTCCCTCAAAAGAGACAACATATAATAAGATTATATAGCTGCGGATTGTTCTGCAGTATACTGTCCGTCAAATATTTTTAAGTCAGCTACCCGTTATTTTATTTTGTAGTTATAGTGCACCCTGATGGGTTAGCACATTTGTCCGCATAGCGTCTCTTACTTAGGTGCCCCCTCCCAGCATTTCATCCAAAAAACAACACTCAGAGTATCGACACATGAAGCTTAGCGCAAGTTCAGACAGGAAGACCTATCACTCCGTATTGCTCGTCATGGCAATACTCGCTCCCTGCACTAAATGACAGGGAGCGCCACTCCTCAGCTAACCTATCACTCCCCTCCATTTACAAGCCTAATTATCGCACCTGTTAATCCCTCTATATATGCTCTCCCCTTTCCTATCAGCTGTCTTCCAGGTGTCAACACGCAAAGCTGGTAGTTCACACTCCTCTTACGCCTTAAACACTGGATACGAAAACAAAAACAAAACAAACGCTCAAACATGTCTAATTCAGACTCCTCAGAGGACTTACCTTTTTCGAAGGATCTCGATCCCGTCTCCGATACCCTTTCAGAGGAAGCATCCAACTCTGCAAATCACCGTCGCTCCAGCTCTCGTCTGAGCGCCCGCAGTGGCTCTCGCTCAGCAGAGGCAGAATTCCTTGTCGCCCACCTACAGAAGCAGGGCATCACCCCAGCCCCAGATCTCCTGCTTTCTCAGCTCCGTGAGCTGTCGGACCAAGCCTCCGGCGCGGTCTCCCAGCCTAGGCCAGCAGCCCCAGCCAGCACCCCCGGAAGAGGGCGAGGGCGCGCTCGCGGCCGCGGGGGCAAAAGGCTTAAAAAAGCGAGTCCTCCAGGAGCTCGCCCGGCCAAAAAATCCTCCACTCCTCAGGCTCACTCCAGCGGTGCTCAGCAGCCCAGCACCGCTCAGCCCGGGAGCTCCGGCACTCAGCCCCCGTTCGACAGCAGACTAGCAAACACTCTGCAATCCTTGGCAAGTTATATGCTGTTAATAGACGCTCGCCTCCAGTCCATGGAGAGAGGTCAGGCCGGAGCTTCAACCTCTTCGCCGGGTCAGGATTTTACATCTGGCACGATAGCTCCATCTTACTCTCTGGCTTCCGCCCTCCCGGCTCCTCTCTCAGGTAGGCCCTACATCCCCCAAGCCGCTAACATCTCCTCACAAAAATCCTCGACGGGAAAGACATTAAATTGGTCAGCCTCATCCCCGGAGTGCGAAAAAGCCATCGCCACGGGAGGAAGCATTACTGCGGTATTCAAATCCGCAGACCCCCGGCTCCTCAAAGACCTTTCTATAGGACAATTCCTGGTAGCGTTTAGCATTTTCCGCGATGTTCTCTGCACAGTTTACCCTGGAAGGAGAGTGGAGTTAGACGCTTATCTGGCCATGATCGGAGATCTTCACATCAAATACGGGAAAATAGTGTTCTATCAATACCACAAAAGCTTCTCAAGCAAAGCAGCGCTACACTTAGCTCATAGCAACATCTGCCTGGACTGGTCTGTGCTGGATACCGAGCTGCTCGTTATGGCTACCGGCGGGCAACAAGTAGTCTCATGCATTAGCTGCGGAGCGCAGGGCCACACCTCTCCGCTCTGCCCGTCAGTACCTCTCTCCGGGTCTAGCATTTTCCCGACGCAGTATTCTGGGAACATTAAAACAAACCGTCAGGTGATTAAGCAAAGGGACACTAAGATTTGCGGTGCTTTTAATGAGAACGTGTGTTCTTACCCGTATTGTACTTTTCTCCACATTTGCAGTACTTGCAGGGAGGCCCACCCGAGGTCAGTTTGCCCCAGGCGCCGGCTCCCTTTCCCACGCCAGAATCAACGTGGTGGAAAAACCTCTTAAAACATCACCCCTCGACTCCCATTAACACCACACAATTAGCAGCTGCACTTTCCACTCACCCAAATCCCGTGTTTGTTGATTATCTGTTGTCAGGGCTCTCTCAAGGGTTCAGGGTAGGGGTTCTCTCTCCCCCCTCATTGACTCTAGTGGCAAAAAACCTGCAGTCAGCCGCTAAAGAACCCACTATAGTCTCTCAGCTCATTAAAAAAGAGCTCAACAAAGAATATTTAATCGGTCCTTTCCATTCCTCTCCGTTCCCAGTGTTTCGGACAAGCCCAATAGGGGTCGCTACACGCAAATACTCCGAGAAGAAAAGGTTCATTTTCGATCTGTCCGCTCCTCGCGCTGGGCCGTTCTGCAGCATCAATAGCCTTATTCCCCCCGAGTATTTTTCACTTCACTACGCTTCAGTCGATAATGCCATCAAGCTCATCAAATTCGCAGGGCAAGGAGCGTGGCTCTCCAAAGCGGATATCACCGACGCATTCAAAATAATTCCCATTCACCCATCTCAGTGGCACATGTTCGGTATCAGGTGGGAATCCAAATTCTACTTCGCTGTCCGTCTAACCTTCGGGTGCAGAAGTAGCCCTTGTATCTTTAATTCTTTTTCCGAAGCCCTCTGCTGGAACCTCCTGAACATCGTCAGAATCCCCTCCGTTTTTCACTTATTGGACGATTTCCTCCTCATAGATCCCCCTCGGGACAACTCAGGCGACTCTCTAGCAAAACTCAAAACATGCTTTCAGGAGTTGGGGGTTCCCCTCTCAGAAGAGAAAATGCTAGGTCCCAACACACGCCTGGAATTTCTAGGCATTACACTCGACTCCGTAGACATGGAAGCGTCTCTCCCCACGGACAAACTGCAGCGCATTCGCAACATCTCAAAAGCCTTCTGCGAGCAACAAGTTATCACCAAGCAGCAGCTGCTCTCCCTGCTCGGGCACCTAAATTTCTCCATGCGTATCATCCCTCAGGGGCGCTCTTTTATCTCCCGGCTTCTGGATACAGCGTTGGTTGCAAAACACTTCCATGACCACGTCTTTCTAGATGAAGGCTGCCGCTCAGACCTACGGTTTTGGTCCCTCCTGCTCGCACACTGGAATGGGGTCACCTTCTTCTACGACGACCTCGTGTACTCCTCCGACTCCATGAGATTCTTCACGGACGCTGCCCCATCCGTGGGTTTTGGGGTTTTTTTTCAGGGAGAGTGGTTCGCAGGCTCGTGGCCTCCGACATTTCCCAGCCATGCCTCTTCCTCCGCTCTGCATGAGATATTTCCGATCGCTGTTGCCTGCCACGTGTGGGGGCACCTCTGGCCCCGGAAGCGAATCTCAGTACTCTGTGACAACCAATCAGTGGTCGGGATTATTAACAAAGCACGCTCCCCGTGCCGTGACATCATGCCGTTCATGAGAAGCATCACGTGGTCTTCCATCACCCACAACTTCCTCATCTCCGCTCATCCCGTTCCCGGCCACCTTAACTCAGTGGCTGATTCCCTCTCTCGCTTCTAATTCCAGACGTTCCGGAACCTCTGCCCAGGAGCCAGCGCTCAACCCGTCAGGATTCCTCCCCTGCATCTCCTCTCTCTCTCTTAAATAGAAGCCCCCTAGAAAGGCACCTCGAATCAGCCAGGTTTTTTATGAGGAAGGGCTTAGCCGCGTCCACCCTCAAAACATATGATTTCGCTTGGAGAACGTTTGCGACGTTTTGCTTTTCCGTAGGCATCACACTTAAACCTGTTCTCATCTCCACCGTGTGTGCCTTCATGTGCTACTGCGCCACTGATCGCCACCTCAAACCCCAATACATCCGGGGCATCTTAGCAGGAGTTCAGTTTAACGTTCGCTGTTCCGATCCCGGCTTTCCCAGCCTGTTCGCAAACCAGTCAGTCAAACTCATCCTCAAAGGTCTCATTAAAACTTTTCCCCCCGTCTTAGACCGGAGACGCCCTATTACACTCTCCACTTTACACCTCATGCTCTCCAAACTTAGAAGTGGGTTATTCTCCCCTTGTATCGATGCGCTACTCGATGCTCTATTTCTCCTAGCTTTTTATGCCTTTCTCAGACCAGGCGAATTTACCACAGCTTCCCTTACTTTCGATTCCAATCGAGACGTCAGCTTTTCTGACATATCCTTTCACGCTAGCCACTTTAGCTTATATCTTAAACACTCCAAATGCGGCGGCGCCTGCTCCGTCATCGCCGCCCGCATCGACTCCCAGTTCTGCCCTTATAAAGCCATGATCAAATTCCTACAGCTTAGACCTACCTCTAATCCTCTCTCACCATTATTCCTTATCTCAGGGAATTTTCCTTTAACTCAATGACAGTTAAATGTCTATTTAAAACAAGTACTCATTAAATCCGGGTTATCACCCCTTCTATACACGGGGCACTCCTTTAGAATAGGCGCAGCTACTTCCGCTGCTAATCAAGGTGTCTCATCCTCATCCCTGCAACAACTCGGATGGTGGTCCTCCTCCGCTTTCTCATCCTACATTCGCCCTGACCTCAATGCCGTGCTGGCTATCCAAAGGTCTCTCCAACCTTAACAAATTGGTACGTATGCATATAACTGGTGGTGGTTCTTAGCATGTCAGCACGTATGTCGCCCCGCGGCTCATGTTTATTTCTACATATCTAACCCTGTATGTCCAGGCTGTAAAACCTTCGGGTCTGTATAAATGTGTCCCTGCTAAGGCAGGATGCCCCGCACGTTCGGGAAGCCCTGCACGTTCCGGGCGCCCCGCACGTCGGGTCGCCCGGTGCATCTGGGATGCCCGGTGCGTCCGGGATGCCCGGTGCGTCCGGGATGCCCGGTGCGTCCGGGATGCCCCGTTCGCTCGGGATGCCCCGTACGTCCGGGACGCCCTGTATGTCCAGGATGCCCTGTATGTCCAGGATGCCCCGTATGTCCGGGACACCCTGTACGTCCAGGACGCCCTGTACGTCCGGGATGCCCTGTATGTCCGGGATGCCCCGTATGTCCGGGATGCCCCGTATGTCCGGGACGCCCTGTACATCCAGGATGCCCCGTAAGTCCGGGAAGCCCCGTAAGTCTGGGAAGCCCCGTATGTCCGGGTCGTAAACCTCCGGTCCGTATAATGTGTCCCTGCTAAAGTCAGGTTGCCCCGCACGTTCGGGAAGCCCTGCATGTTCCGGGTGCCCCGCACGTCGGGTCGCCCGGTGCGTCCGGGATGCACCATATGTCCGGGATGCCCCGTACGTCCGGGATACCCCCGTCCGGGAAGCCCTGTATGTCCAGGAAGGATGCCCGGGAGGCCCTGTATGTCCGGGACGCCCCCGTCCGGGAAGCCCTGTATGTCCAGGAAGGATGCCCGGGAGGCCCTGTATGTCTGGGACGCCCCGTACGTCCGGGACGCCCCCGTCCGGGACGCCCCCGTCCGGGAAGCCCTGTATGTCCAGGAAGGATGCCCGGGAGGCATCAGTCGTTTAAATTCTCACATGTATTAACCTCTCCTTTCCATCCATAGATTTCGACTGCATCCCACACGGTAAGATTCTTCACATTCAGTACTTCATACTTCATTCTTTTGGGGGTTCATCGGAAACGGTTCTTCCCTTCCCGATTGATATCCTACAAAACCTGGGCCTAATCGCCAAAACACAATTTCATTCACTTGTTATAAACTGTCATCATTATGTTTCATTTATATAATGTGACCGATAATAAATATGTATTCCATACATCACGTCTCTCCTGATTGAACTAGTGTCCGCCTAACTGATCTGTTCCAGGGCGTTTTTTCGGTCTATATGATATTTTCCATCTTACATAAACATCCATAAACAAGTTTATCCACCACATTTATACGGTGATGTCACCATGGCATTTTTGAAAAGTTCTGATATTATAAAACGTTCATATCAATCGCACAGAAATGGCGATGCACTCAAATAAACACTTTCTCAAGGCTGCATGAGACAGCATCTGCTCACACTTCATTTGAGACTATTGGAGAAGACGCTCAGAAAAAGATGCTATTGAAGACAGGCCCTTAATCCTAAAAGAACTAGAAACTGAGTTTCTATCTCAGATGATGTCTTTCTCCTAATGTCACCAAAAAGCAAAGTAAGATATAAACACTGTGTGTATATCATGTTTTCATGGCGCCTTGGATTTTATAATACGTTTGTGCTTCTTCATATTTGTTTGACATCTTCACCATTAACACCAATGGGAAAATGTTTGGCCTCAGATTTGAATGTATGTATGAATGGGCTTTAATGCTTACAGCTGCCTGAGAGCTGTAGACAGGGAAGAGGATTTCCGTTTGACGATAAAAGTACAACACTCAACTGCAGCAGCACAAAGTGTCTGCCCAACTGAGCTGTTCCAACACATAGGCTCTTCAGTCTTTGTTATGATATTTTCTGTCTTACATAACAGCCATAAACAAGCTTCTCCTCCAATTTCTGCAGCGACGTCTCCAGCACTTTTCTGAACAGTTTGAATATTTAAACGCGCTCGAAGCAGCCGCTACAAACACAGATGGTGTGTTCAGAAAGAGGATGGTGATGTGTAGACAGGACCTTAAAGAACTGGATGCTGTGTTGCTATCTCAGATGACGTCTTTATCCAAGTGTTATCCAAAAACCAAGGGCGATATATGCACTCTGTGAACATCATGCCAATGTGTTCATAGCGCTGCTGGGAGACAGCTGAGAAGAAAAGCCTTTGAGGGACCAAGGCACGTTCAAATCCCAATTCATTGACTGAAAAACCCAGCTTTGGCCTCCAGTCATACACACATACACACACAAAAAACACACACACACTTACTTCCCAGCTGCATTCTTTGATTTTCTGCTAGTGTCGCTGTGACCAGCTTGGTACTGGCAGTATGAATGTCTTCTGGAGTGAAACATACAGTACACAGACACAAACATATAAGTATATATATGTACACACTTCCGCACACATAATGAAGGGTTCAGGCATGCTTTTGCCAAAGCCTTGGCCCAAAGTTGCCCCCTTTGGCATGGCATGAATAATGGATAAATGCTCGCTGGGTGCCATCAAATAATAACAGGGTTGCAGGAGTTGAATAATTCTATTTATGTAGGATAATTTAGTCGTAAAGTGGGTGGGTGTGTCTATGTGGGAAAAAAAGAAGACGGACATATACCAACCCAAAAATAAATAACAATAAAGATTGACAGGCTAAAACAAATGGAATACCTTATTGCAAAAGCAATCATAGAAACAATTAAAAGTATGGTTCTTCATTACCAATCAATGTTTAAATGTCCTGTGTGCTAGTTCCCGCCAGTGCCATTAGGTGTACTGATTCTGGCAGATGTGCAAATGTCAAGCATATGCCTGTATATTATGTATGATCCAATTTCCCCAGTCTGTGCATGTTGCTCATGGAAGGAGCAACATGATTTAATAGCCAAAGGCTCACAAGAGTTGCTGGCTGGCCCCCTGATTTTGCCGCTGAGGAGATGTTGCGTTAATATTTTATCATTTACAGCCATGTCCGTTCATGTGTGATGATGTCAAGCTGGGATTTGATCTTTGGGAACATGTAATTTAAAAAAGGTATTTTTTATGAATTCTTACTGTTTTATGAATTAACTGTTTCATTGGAAAAATAGTGAACACAAATAAATGCTAATTACAATTACCCCAGCCCACTCAATTAGATTTATAATTATGTTTTGAGAAAGTGGGAATGTTTTAGCAGTGCTGCCTGTTAAGGGAATGGTTAAAATATTATTAAAAGGGTTATATATTTGTTTTTTGTCAAATCAGCTAATTGTTTAAGCACCAATTTATATTAGTCTGCCTATTTGCAAATAAGGACGTACTGACCTTCAATCAATCAAATGCACCATTAATCGTGCTGCTTTGAGATAAGATGACACTGTATTGATCCCAGAGCAGAATTGACATGTTTCAGTAGTAATACATTTTTGTAATTTGCATGTATTTTTTGTTTAAATATACATTTAAAATAAGGGGTATACAGGTCAATGGGAAGTTAAGGAAATACAATTAAAACATGTATTATCAGTTACAATAGTTGATTATTTGAACATCGCACAGATAAATACTATGTTTTCAGAAGTCTGGTCAAGCAACTCTGAGGTAAAATAAGTAGTATGGGTTTGATTAAAAAAACATTATTAAATAGTTTAATATAACATGTGCATTATAGTAATATATATATATATATATATATATGAAGTACAGCATGCTTTTTAGAATTGTACATATGTTGTAATGCACATTGAATAGTGTAGTTTAGTAGATATGAAGTACAGATTCAGATGTATTATTGTGTCGTATGCAGTACAGTTTGTATGTAGAATACTGTATGTAGTATGTTTATATTGAGTTTAGTATATTTTCCGCAAAGTATATGTCTGAAATAAACATATGGTTTATAATGCATTATGGTATATATCTTGCATTTTATATTAAGTATAGTTTATGTAGCACAGTGTAAATGTATCATGATATATAGTTGTATAGCATACATATGTATTATCTATGCAGTATGTTAGTATTACATTACATTTTCATTACAGAAATACAACATCATCTATGAATAAAATGGTAAATAATAAGGAGAACATGTTGTAGTATTTTTGTTTTCTGGGGGGGGCAGACTTATTGACCAAATCATTTTGACTCGGGTCTGTGTTACTAAAATGCACCTTACGCTACCACCAGTCAGCCCAGATACCATTTCAGGGTTTGTGCTCTAACTATATTTACTATAGCATCTTAAGCAATATGTACACAAATAGCTGGCAGTCCCTTCTGTTATTTGTGGAGCGGAAAAAGAGTTTTATGGACAAGAAAATGTGTTTTACTCAAGTGGATACTAGAGAATATCTTCGGAATGTATCTGCTGCACAAAAGGTGTGAAAGGAGGAATAACTTCATAGTAAACTGTAGTAAAATGAAAATATGAGCTAAAGGAAATAATCGAGGGAAGGAAAAGCAGAAATGAAGGGAGACGCTGGCCGCTGGGTTATCAGTTCAGAAGGGGGTTATGGGCGGGTGGAAGTGATGGAGAGCAGCCTGGTACCAGCAGCCAGAGGAGCAGCCGGAGCCAGGGGTGGGAGCGTGCCAAGCCCAGGAGCAGCAGCCCAGCCCGGGGTCAGGCTCCTCCAAAACTCCCCCACTGATCTCCACCCAATTAGCATGGAGTTCCATCTGCTGCCTGGAGTCACACTCACACACCAACACAAAAACACAAATATGTTCTCTCTCACACACTCTCTCTCACACACACACACACACACACACACACACACACACACACACACACACACACACACACACACACACACACACACACACACACACACACACACACACACACACACACACACACACACACACACACACACACACACACACACACACACACACACACAGAGCTTCCATTACCCATAACAATTGCTCAGTGACAAGATAAGTGATAGCCTCCTCCAGCCTCCTGCCAATTATAGCATAATGTGAAAGAGACTGATTCACTATTGCTCTCACACTGTGTGTGTGTGTGTGTGTGTGTGTGTGTGTGTGTGTGTGTGTGTGTGTGTGTGTGTGTGTGTGTGTGTGTGTGTGTGTGTGTGTGTGTGTGTGTGTGTGTGTGTGTGTGTGTGTGTGTGTGTGTGTGTGTGTGTGTGTGTGTGTGTGTGTGTGTGTGTGTGTGTGTGTGTGTGTGAGACATGTAGAGAGCTTTCTGTATTTGCTATGGCTCTCTGTTGCAAACATCTGTGGTTAGGTCCAGACAGAAGGCTGCTCCTTTCACTGCTGGCTGCAGGCTAGCTGCTTTCCTCTCCCCTTCCTTTCTTTTGTTTTCCGTCTGACTCTCGCTTTAAGACCCCCAATCTCTCCATCAATCAATATTTAACAATAACCCCCTCACAGAGAGAGACAAAGATGGAACTTTAGGGGAGGGAAAATGGAAGGAAGGCCAGAAAGTTTGGAAGACAGAGAGAACACCACTTATATGTGTTCCTTCACCTGCTGGAAGTAATTTGTGAAAGCAAACTTTGACATGAACACGGTGTTCCGGGAAATGGGACAAAAGCGACAAGGCTGCGTACATCCCTGATGAGAGTTTTTGTCCATGACCTCCTCCGTCTGTTTTTTAAAAAATGGGTTCTTCCGAGAGCTGTTGCAGCTAAACAACTCTATAATTGAGCTGAATCAATTCACACTGTGACCAGCCGAGTCAGTGACTTCTCGTCAGCGTTTCTAATTACTGGGATGATTTACTTTTCCCTTCCCTCCACCAGACTTGTTATATTTTAAACTCGAAAATTCTGTCCAAAATGTTGATTTTTAAATAATTGACCAACATTTGTTTTCGTTTTTACTGTTAAGGCTGTGCAGTCCCAATACGATTGTTATTTTTTTATAATGTTTTTGTATCATATTGCAGGTGGTTTATTTATGTATAACTGTGAAGGGCTGAGTTCTCAGTACAAAATATTCTTCTACAACAAAATAGAAAAATGCACTTTAGTTGTAAGATATTTCACTGTGACCAAAAAACACCTTTAGATGCTCAGCTTGTTTTCCGCAAAACATATGACGCTAAACCAGAGACTGTTTAAAAATAGAAACATATTTATGGGGCACAGTACAAATTAATTAGTTGATGCTTTTATCCAAAGTGATTTGCAATAAGTGCAATAAACCATAACAATAATACCTCAGACAAATATATATTTGAATAAATATATATTCACTTAAAATAAGCCAAACAGTTGTAAGTGCTGGTGCATCAGTTTCAAATTGTCAAAACCCTTAAAGTGCTACACGTTTGTTTGTTTGTTTGTTTGTTTGTTTGTTTGTCTTTGGTTTATTGGGAAGGGTTCAAGCGAAATAGGTTGTTTTTGAAGTTTTTACAATATAATAAACCTTTAAATCAAGCTATTTAAGTCTAGAGGTCTGGCCTAAAAGAAAATAAAGTCAAAAGAAACAGGCAACAAAACCATAAAGAAATAACTTTCCATTAAATGTTCAATCATAACACAACCAATGTTCCATCAAAGACTGAAGTGAAACCAATAACTAATTTGACAGACATGATGATGTGGGAAAATGAGCAGAGAAGCACAGGGGAAGTGAGTGATGTAATTAGGCAGATGACAGGGAGGCAGATGATTTGCTGGGGAATATTAACGAGGCTGATTAAGAGCAGGTGTGAAGGAACACAGGAGGACACAAATAACTAATTTAAAAAGTTTTCATGATCACTTAGTAATAAACATTAATGTTCAAAAAGCTCTTTATTTTTCTCATACTGCCTGTGCTGCAGCACCTCTTTTCACCCTCTGTCTGAAACCAGAGCACAGTCTGCTCTGAACCCACTAAAGCCCCTGTCACACTGTCCCGAAATTGACACCCGATGGACACACGATAAAGGAAATGTTCAAATTCGGCTGTGATCGTAGCAACATCGGGCCATTCGTGAGGGCATCTAAGCCATCGTATGACCGCCGGTGGAGTTTCTCAGGCTCCGGCAGCAACTTCGTGAGCGGCAACTTCGTAAGGCACTCGTGAGGGCATCTTGTCAAATCGTGTCATCTTCGTGTTATCATCGGGGCGAATGCCCGATGGCACCGATGATAACACGATGCCCTCACGATGGCCTTACGAAGGGCAAAATGGACACACGAAAATGAACCTTCGCAAGGTCCTTCAACAATTTTTTGGCATGCCAAAGATTTTGCCACCACTCACAAAGTTGCTGCTGGAGCCTGAGAAACTCCACCAGCGATCATACGATGGCTTAAGATGCCCTCACGAATGGCCCGATGTTGCTACGATCACAGCCGAATTTGAACATTTCCTTTCTCGTGTGTCCATCGGGTTGTTTTATTGCACAACAAAATCATGTACACAACCCAATTTGTGTTCTGTGAAACTAAAAAGGATAAAATATATTATTTTGAAGGCGAGTTGACAGACAGTTGTTGTTGCTATGGAAACAACATGACAGAGAAAACTTAATATCTTCTACATATAAAGACGGATAAAGTAAAGAACAAAGTCTGAAGATATCAGTACAGTATCATAGTACTTTAACATAATTGTTTGTGTTACTTTCGTTGCAGTTGTATGTCTTAAATGTAATGTAAATGTTGCCTTCGTGTGTGGTTCGGGGCCATCTTCGTGCGAAATTCACAATTCCATATTCGTGTGTCCATCGGGTGTCAATTTCGGGACAGTGTGACAGGGGCTTAAAGGAAAAGGAAAACCCCAAAAAGCCAAATAGGACAGATTAACAGCTACTTCTGCAGTTATTGCTTCATTCTATAATCCTTGCACCTCTGCTTAAAGGAGTATTTCCTTATGTTGACATGGATTTACTATTTGCATTCTTGCAAACGTGTTCTTCTTACGCATGTAATATAGGCTGCAAAAAAGGCTATGCAATATAATTGTATGCATGTGATATTTTGTGTTTGCATAGAAATACTTCTCAACATCAACATGTTTCTTTTACCTGTTTGGCAAAGGGCTTTGCCGCAGTAAGTAAACTAACTGGAATGTAAACAAGGAGAACATGGTGGCTTTGAAACAGAAATACTTTAAATCACTACAACAACAACAACCACGCTTTCTTTATCTGCTTGAATGTAGGTAGCTCTGCAGAATGCATTGGCAAAGAAAACACTTTCTTCCTCCAGAATATTTTTATTATACGATCATCAATTCGTAATTGGTTTTCCTTTATCAATATGGCCTCCACCTTGGCAATTTTGCCTGAGTTGATGAGTACAAAGCTAATGCTAAATCAGAACAGTGATAACAAATACTAAATGTATTTCTAAATCATAATTAAGCAATTTCCTTGCTGTTTCAAAGCACCGTTAACGCATCCTTGTTATAAATCAGATATGAACTCGTGCAGAACCCTCACAATATGGACCTGAGGGGTTAGAAGTTTATGTTCCACCTTGTTTTATAAGGTCAACTGCTGACATTTGTAATTCAGGTTAGTAAAGCTGAGCTCATGACAGAATCATGACATGCTGAGGCAACACAGGGCTGGACGCTAAACGTCTTAATCATTCATGCAGGTAGAGGATTAATTGAGAATGCCTGCTCTCTGTGGTATTGAGGGGAAATGAAGGATGGGTGGGTGGAGAATGAGTGAATGAAGGATGGAGGATGCAAGGCAGTGTGTTAATTGTATTTTGTCATGTTATCCCAGCTTCCCTTGAAAGAATAGAATATGGTTGTCAGTGGAACATTTCAAATTTGTTTCCATTTCCGGAGGAACATGTCCAGTTGTGTTTATTTCATGTCAATGCATGTTTTAATACAAATTTCAAGGGATTACAAAAAAAAGCTTAAAAGCAGGTAATCTCTGGAGGTACATGTGTTCCTCTGCTGGCTCCACATCAAGTCTCAATTTCCTATGCCTTTCTCATCTGTCCATGTCTTAAATCAATAAAATGCTGAAATAAAAAAAATGACCTTCACTTCAGTGATGTACAGAACACTAGAATCCAGTCACCTGTACATGTAGTAATTCATTTCTGAGTTTGATGGGAATCTGCAATGTTGAAATGCTTCCAGCCTCTTGCCAACATTGCAGCTAGTTTCTTTCCCCCGGCCCGCTCATGACTGCTCTGCATTACTGAGATAACTAGAAAATGCATTTCCTGCTGAAAATGCGTGTGAATGATGTAAACTGTGTACATTTGTTGCTGAATTTAGCTGAAACAGCAGAATATTTTATTAGTTGAATGATCTCTGTAGCTACTTTTAGCTACACAAACCAAGTAAGTGTGTTGGTGAACTTAGCGGAGAAATGCAGAAAAGTGAAATGATTTGATTCAAAATTGTTACAGCTCAAACGCATTGCAATGACTTTGTTGACAACTTGAAAGTGAAATGTTAAACTGGAAGGGTAGGAAAAATAGTGAAGAAGCTTAATATTTAAAAGAAAATGTTTTAAAAAGGTATAAACAACATGTACAGCCTCACTGTCCTGAAATAGCTGAATAATGTAATAGTTGAATGGTTTCTGTAGCTGAAAGTAGGCTGAAGGAGATAGATATTAAATGTAAGTAGTAGTGAATGAATGTGTATTTAAGAAGAGAAAATAAAGTAAAAAGGCTTTGAAAAGCAGCAGAATATTTTAACTGCAAACGTTTGAACTAAAACCAAACGTCACCAATAATGTATAAAATATGTGGAACATGTTGGAGTCAGTTTGAAGTCTCCATCAGACAGAAAATAATAGGCTGAGACAGTCTTTAAACTCCAGTCTGTGTGTTTGAGTTGACAACGTTATCAAACACCTGTGTGTGTAAGCCCAGAGATCAAAGGTTACCATGGAGATGTGCTGTGAATGGAGAGACTTTCCATTGTTCTGAATGAGAAATAAACCTCTTACATTTCTAACTCTAGTTTAAAAACGGTAGCTGCTTTCGGTAAAATGTCAACGCGTGGAGGATGTCAGGACCGTGAGGAGCATCGGAATCTGCTTTGTGTGTACTTTCGGGTCCATAATGTGGCATTTTTGGCAGAATTACTAAAGGTGTGCAGCTGCTGCTCTGAGGACAAATCTGACTTGATTTACAATGGGCCTTAATGGTGACATGTTGAACGTTTTTGTCACTTCATGCCCTCAAGAGGCATTTTGTTTAATTGTGTAGGGTTTGGGAGTTATGGCAAGTTTAAAAAAAAAAGATTTGGGCAAATGTCATGCTCTCCCCCACTCTGTTTTGAGATCAAAGCACTCTAGAATTAACGAGCTGCACTCTAGACTTAACGAGCTGCGCAATACACACTAATGTTAAAATCTGAAGAAGGCCTCTTTACCAAGCTCCAAACTAAGTTAAATATCTCAAAGTGTAAAATATATCATACATCTGAAGATTGAGTGTTATAGCTGAAGTCTTGTGACCGTTTTAAAGTTGGAATGAAGTCTCTAGCTGAAAGTATGTGGAAGGAGTAGCATTTGGCGCACGGTGTAGGTAAAAGAGGATTTTAAGTTACATGTTAAACAAAAGTTTAAAAATCTGAATATTTCAAAAAACTCTCGATCCTCACTTGCTCACTCAACTGTTCTTTGCATATTTAGAGGCAGATGCTGTGAGAAAGAGAGTTTCCATGCAAGCAAACTGCATGACGTTTCAAGGGAATGGCCTTTCCTCTCAGATCAAGGCCACTCGGTTAAACATGTGGTTAATGTAGTCGGGTTAGTTTGGGTTTAAATAAGTATGTTTGCTAAGTTACTTACGTCATTGACATTAATGAGTAAAAAGTCAACATTGTCTTTATGTCTCAGACAGTCAACTACATGCAGTCTTATGTGTTAGGGTCGGGTTATGGTAAGTTCTGTGTTTTGTTTTTTTAAACAACCCATCAACCTTAACTTCGTCATGACTTTTGCTTTAAACAAATTGTACGATAACCAACATGATCTTGAAAAAATATATGATAACAAAAATATTGTTTAGGAACTATTGACCCAGGAAGATGACATTCTGAAGCATTCGGGTTGGTCACTGTCAGCACTACGAACACTAAGCTTGGTGTGCAGTGGGAACATACAGAAAAGTCTGTAGTAATGCATCCTATCTTAAGCCGAAAGTACACCTATTAAGAAACCACCTTGTTCAAGAATTGGGAGGTGAATCCAACAACCGCAACTTGGTTTGGTACCCCATAGATCTTTGTTCTATCACTCTGCCAAGCTAGTAGCTAACATCACTGAATACTGCACACTGTAGGAAGCTCTTGAAAGAAACAATGTGTTGTTTTCATATTCTACATAGAGAAAATGTGTTATGTAGGTGTGGAGACTTGTGGGAATAATGAACTACTTCTGCTGTTCAGTAGTTAGGTTCTAAAGTTCAATGAGCATTATTACGTAAGATAATGTTTTCCAAGATCTCTGGCCAAAAAATTAAAAGTCATTTTCATTTTATGTAAAGGAGTTAAAAACTATTTCTGAACAGCCACACACTACTACGATTTTAAATTAGAAACATTTGAATTGGTGGCCATGGGCACCATGACCTGTTTGAACCGTATTAGTGGATTCTTGCTGGGTAGATATTATCCAAGCCTCCCTGTGGCAGATCTGCAGCCCTGTGTGTCCTTGCCCACAGCAGTACTTGAGAAATAGTGATTGTACAGGTCACGACTGACACCAACAAAACCAGACGCACCCCTGCTCCGGCCTTCATTTAACGTACATACATAGAAGGGGATATCAGGTCAAGTTTTCAACAGCCGACCAACAGATCAACTCGAGCCTTCATGTAGGACACTTGTGACCCTCTCCGACTCTAAAGAATGTCTCAAATGCTAAGCAGCTCATATCAAGCTCAACTGCATGTGATGTACTCCACACAGTTGATAGCAATTTTAAATAGCTTGCTGATAACTGGTGGAATTCTATTTGTATGACTACCACCCAAAGCAGAGCCCGCATGGAATTGTCAGAATATCTGCTAATTGTGTCAATATCGTGATTATAACATTTGCTAATAAACATGGACGGATTCTGTTTGGCAAAGATACAGCGGAGAGCTTCAGACGCCTTCCGTGTTGGAGATTTCCCTCGTGGCTAATTAGCAAACTTAGCAAACTTAGAAAGTTGCAATGGTGGAAAAATGTGAACTTGCCTCCCTAAAGCTGTGCTGTCCTTTTAATAGTAATTTCTGTAATTAATCAAAGGGTAAACAGTAAACCAGGGGAGGATAAAGGGCATTGAGAAATTAGAGTTGGGAGTGGGGCTGCATATTTATTTGCATTATGTGTTTATTATTGTCATTAGCAGATATATGATTAACAAACTTAACAACACAAAGCCATTAGAGCCTCTGTAGAGCAGACTCCTATTTTTATTGGGGTGATATTTTAATTTAGTATGAAAATGCAATGCAAATCATTTACATAACATCTTTGCTTAGATACGCTACATTTTATAATTGATGTAACGGTTTTAAAAATATATATACTCGTATGTAATATGTATGTCTTAAAAAAAAAAGTTTACTTTCACAGTTTCACGTGTTTGTGTAAATGGTCTGCAAAGGCTAATATCCCCCCGAAGTGTCCCCCCCCGGTCGGATTCCTTTGTTTACTTCTGCGACATGATGACACCATGCATAACACTCGTTCTTCTCTTAGCACTCCAATACATTTACGTCTCCAAGCTGTTGACCAATCACAACAGAGCCGGCCAGCTAACCAATTAGAGTTTGACTGGGCTCTGGTTTCATACAGAGGGTGAAAAGAGTTGGTCCAGAGGGAAAATAGCACTTTCATAACATTAAAGAATGTAACAATGTCACAGTAGAGGCACAATATACAAAAATAAACCTGAAAATTAGCATAAAAGGTCCCCTTTAATGTTAATATATTTCTCTGAACGACTTATTTCAATCAGACATCTGACATTTTTCTTGCATCTGTTTAATCTGCAGTGGTCACTTTCAGAATAGACAGAAGGCAGCTTGTAAAGTGATACCTGTGTAAAGACTACTTAAAAAAAAAAGTTTTACCACAGAGAGCATCTGTTCACACAGTTAAGTGCTAATAAACATGATTTGCTCATGTGCGCTGTAAGTTGTTGCCACTCCAACGAAGTACTGTTTGCTCTTACTGCATCTTACTTTCCCTGAAATATGTTTATGTGTACTAAGGTTGGGTGATCGGATGATTATACCGGCTATTTGTGATTGGTTGAGTACATTGGCACGGTTTTCTCGGGGGGGGGGGATTTTGTCATTTTATTTTGCAAATGTATCGGTATGCCTGCAAAGAGTGAGTGAGAGCCCCTTTTTGACATAATGGTGCACTGAGATGCTCCGCATAAAAGCAAAGTCACTCAAGTGCTTATCACTCTCAAGCTTTGTAAGGGATCTGCTCTAACAGGCCATGCATTTAGATTAGGCGGCACATCTAAAGTACAGTCAACACATCACTTTTAGTTACGGCCCTACCAATACACTTGACAATGGACTGTTAGTGTGTCTCATCTGACAGTCTTTAAGCTCAGACACATCATTACATTAGATAAACAGGATGCTCTTTGAGTTTGTTGTAAGGGAAACAATGTTACATACTTATTGTTTACACTGATACTAGTCTTCTGTATAAATGCATCAGAGGAAAAGTTGCCAATGATAAAACTAGTGTTGCTAAATCATTTTATTTATGTAGAATAACTAATACAAGTTGTTTCCAGATACCAGTCAGAGATGGAAATAAACCGCCATAAAGCAGTAAGACTGTGGCAATAAGATACCGCACCAGTGCATTATAGAGGATGAAAGATGAATCTTATACCCCACAGTTTTGACTCAAGGCAATGTATCCAAAAGTTGTTGAGCTACATTAGTCTGGACCAAGTGGCAAATTCAGAGATTGAAAAGTCAATCCAATATGGAATTGCCTTAAACCTACATTTATTCAAATGGCCAGAAAAAGGTGAGTTTCAAAAATAAGTCTGATTGTATAGAAGTCTGAGAACATTATCCTACTTCTCACCTGATGTCCTCTGTAAAAATATTCCTGATGAGTGTAGGGTATTTCTTGTTGTTTCAGGTCTTCTTTAATACAGTATGATGTTTATTCTGTCAATAATGGTCCAATTAGAAATACAAATAGATGATCAAGGCATCATGTGTTGGGTGTTGTCTAAATATGTGTATGACACTTTTATCTCTCTCCAACAAAAGTTAATTGTAACACTTTGGATTCTTAAATAAATGTTGTTCAGCATTCAGATGTACTTAGCTCCATATCTTTTGTCCATTCTGGTTACCAAAAGAAAGATGGTTAATGCCAATAGCCAAGCTTGAGGTTTCTAGTCAACACACCAATGGTTGTTGCCACCTTAAAGTGGACCTATCATGCTATAATTGAAACATATATTGTAGGGCCATACCTATATAAAACATGTCTGCAAAGTTTTTTTTTCAAAATACCAAAACAGAGCATGCCTCATTTTGCTCTTTTTGCTCTTTTTTAGCCCTGTTTTTGCAAGGGCTGAATCTGTGAGAAGTCTTCTTCGCTGCTGTTGTGGCAGACTACAGCCCCACCTACAGGCCTGGCATATGTACTACATTGTCTCCAGTGCTTTCGAACGGCAATGGCCGTGGCTGTCTCCTCACAAAAAGTGCACAAAAGTGCATTTTGCATGATAGGTCCCCTTGTACGTCTTTTATACATGTATATGTGTCCACGGTGTGTCAGGGAACTCACCAAGTGTCAGAAAACACAACCCTTTCTCTTTTCCTCCATACCCAAATCTCTAACAATGGGGCTGCAACAGATCTGATACAGACTGATATAGATTTGAAAGTTCTCTGATGTCAGAAACAAGGAGCTCCGCCTATATGGGCAACTCTCCACCTATCAGGGGAACGTGGGGTTGGGCCACAGCCGGCCATTGCTGCTCGAAAGCTCTGGAGACGCTGTAGTACATATGCCAGGCCTGTAAGTGGCGCTGAAGTCTGCCACAAAAGCAGCGAAGAAGACTTCCCGTGCATGGTTGCCATGGTTGCCCTTCTGTTTATTCTCCGCTCTTTTTCTCCCTCCCCGAGGCAAGCGTTTGCGCCTCCTGCTGCTGTAATTCAATGCAATCCCTCCCCGTCGCAAGCAGTGTAATTCTCTCCAGTAGTCCACCAGCAGATGACAAACACCCACCTCTCCGCCTCTTCCAAGGAACAAGGGGACCGTGCTGCAGAGTTTCAGTTCGATTTTTTTTCGCCGGTCAACATGTCCATTAAAGTTTAAATGTTCCGGACAAAATTAGAAAAGTGCCGGTCAAAGGTCTTCTTTGTTATTTATTGAGCTTTAAAACAAATGAATAATGACTCTATATAATCATATAAGAATAAAACACGGTGAACGGAGATCTCTTTTTCTCTCCCTCTTCTGACAGCCCAGCAGCTGATCTCCCTCTCCGGCAGGGGGGCGTGGTCAGCTGCAGCTCATTTGCATTAAAGCTACGTCACAGAATCAGCCCCTGCAAAAACAGGGCTGGAAAGGTCAAATAGAGCGAAATGAGGCATGGCTAAAATGCAGTATCTGTTTGGTATTTTGAAAAAAAGGTATGGTATGGCCCTACAATATTTTGTTAAAATATAGCATGATAGGTCCACCTTAAGTCTAATTCTGTTTTAGCAACCACTGTACTGGCATTTATCAAGTTTTCCAAACAATGTGCAATGGAATTACGTGTGTGTGTGTGTGTGTGTGTGTGTGTGTGTGTGTGTGTGTGTGTGTGTGTGTGTGTGTGTGTGTGTGTGTGTGTGTGTGTGTGTGTGTGTGTGTGTGTGTGTGTGTGTGTGTGTGTGTGTGTGTGTGTGTGTGTGTTTGCGCGCGTGGGTGCGTCAAGTCAATACAGTAGAGAAGTTATGGAATCTGACCTGGCAGTTGAGCATATCAAATAAAAATATTGTGGAAGGCCTTTCACCCCAGAGAGAAAAACCCCAACTCTTCAATACTTAATACAATTTAAAAACATGGTTACCATCCTTCACTTCAATTTCATCAGAGGAAGTAGCCGAGCATGAGTGTGACTACGTGTGTGTCTGCATATTTACACTGCTGTTTCTAACTTTATTTATTACCATATGTTTGTATGCATGTGTGTGTTTTCTTGCCAGCACACCCAACACCGGGCGGGACATGGGTGATTAGACTTGTGTGAAAAGTGATGACGCTGGCTGTAATGCAGTGGTAACATATGAGCCTTCCCCCCCCAGCCAGTATTTGACAAGCAAACATGCACGCTTTGATCTCCAGGGGTGATAGAGTTCATCAGTGTGTGTATAACCTGGTGCGGTGTAGCGGATCCATGCACCTCTAAAGTCTTGCCTTGAATATGGAATGGCTGCTGAATATTTCACATCCTACTTCTGACATTCCCCCTCATCTCCCCCCCTCATAAATCATTGTTTATGGATCATTTAGTTTGTGTTTGTTCTAAGCGCCAGTGTGTGTGTGTGTGTGTGTGTGTGTGTGTGTGTGTGTGTGTGTGTGTGTGTGTGTGTGTGTGTGTGTGTGTGTGTGTGTGTGTGTGTGTGTGTGAGATAGAGAGACACAAGCATTTTGTCAGGAGCTTGTCTTGTTTACACAGTGGCACTGGATACACAGAAGTCTTGCAAGAACGCAACACTGATCAAGGACAAACGCACACTCACAGTGATATAATTCATAACGCTTATGTCTTTAAGAGACAATATGTGTCTTTTTAGGATCAATAAACTGCCAAGTGTTGCAGCTTTAGAGAACTACTCTGACCTCAGAAGCACCTAATCACAAAAAATACACTGCAGAGAAACTGAAGAGCTCACAGCTCAAGATTGCTAAGCAATACACATACTGTTTGGTAGCCTGATTCAGCGCGTCTACTTGTGTGTGTGCGTGTATTTATCTCCATGCGGATCACGAGGCCATTCTGTTTAGTGAGCTGTCAGACATTTGGCCCAGGTCAGAGCTCAAGGGACTGAAAACGGGGGTGGTTGTGGCGTGGGGGAGAGAGGGGCGAGAGGTCTGGAGGGACACCGGTGAACTGTACAGACAGACACAGTGAGAGGACTTACAATGGCCTTCGGGCAGTGTGAGGGAGGCAGAGAGATAGAGAAAAGGCTTTAATGCAACCCTGGAAGAGCATAACTTTTGAATACCAAGGGGAAGTTGCTTCCCTACAGTAAAGTGCTGTCTATCTGTATACAGGGTCCCCAGACTAGTCTCCTAACTCCAATCATGTTGTTGCTAAGACCTTGCTCCTCAATATGAACTGCCATGACCACTGCTACTCAACTTCTTAAACAGCCTCCTATTTGGCCCCAAACGTTCCTTTTAAGGAGTCTGAATATCGCCCTCTCCCTTATTTTCCCTTCAGAGAGAAAGAAATGTGTATTATAATGACCGTTCGTTAAATAAACAAAGGGGAAATGTAGTATAGTATAGAAGTCTTTTGGAAAATGACACTGAGGATGATGTTTATTCTGTGAATGATGGCCACATATCAAATAAAATACACAATAACGCAGAGTATGCTTTGGGGCGTTTCAACTTTTTCACTGACGGTCGCTATTACACCATTGTCTGGTTGGGTTCAAGAAATATGTCTAATAATGGGTGTTGGTGGAAAAGAAAGAGGAAGAAATGTAGTGAACACCAGTGGTGGAATTTAACTAAGTAATAGCAACATTATAGTATTACCTTGGTTGGTTATTGGCTAATGGTTACACAAGCCAAAAAATCGTTATGACATCATAAAGTGGCCGAAATCTGATCAGCTCATTTTCAGACAGGTTTTTATATAAATGGATCAGGACACATTTTTTTTTCAAGAAACTTTTAGAATCTTTTTACACAGAGGGGACACATGTTTATGTATAAAAGACATGAAAAAGTGGATTTTGATAATAGGTGACCTTCAAGTAAAAACATGTGAGTACAGGTCTTCTATTGGTGGGTACATTAAAAACACACAGGCATCACAGGGGAAGGGGAGAGTAAGGACAGGAGCCGGTGCTCTGCTTTTGGCATCCGGGCCAAACCGAGGCCTATGTAAGCATGAGAAATGGATATTGAAAAACAATACATAAATATTGTCCCCTGTCAGCAAGATTAAAAAAGCAATATCCCATCACTGGGACGCATACAATACTGCTGCTGCTGGAAATGAAGGGAGGGAGATTGTATTGGTGGTGGGAGAGGGGCAGAGGGAAAGGGGAAGGGAGGTAGAGAAAGAGAATGCTGGTAAATGACTGCAGGAGCCAGAGGGCCAAAAAGGACAGCGAGAAAACACCAAAAATATATAGAAAATTGAGAAATAAATAATAAATAACTGCATTCTTTCAAGCGGAGACAAATACATTTACCCCAAGCAACGGGAATTTAGGCCTCCCTTCTTGCTGCTGTTAAACAAAAATTGCATCCCGCTGTTGCATATCTGTCCGGGAGGCACGCCTGTGTGGAAGGAAACCACTGAGTCCAGGTGACTGCCATCAATAAAACATTAGCAGCTCAAAACTTCTCCTGGGACACGCTGCCAAGTGAGCTAAACAAAATGGAAATTCAAATTGCATGAGGGTGCTATGCATGAGGTTATGTGTGTGTGTGAAATGGAGTGTGCACAAGTTGTTTGCCGATTGTTTACCATTTGACATTTCCATTTAATTTCTTGTCGGGCTATGGTGAAATGACAATCAGTGCCAGAGATTGCATTTGTCGTGGTAAATAATTAGAAAATGGTAGCAGGCAGTGGGTGTCTCAGATGTCGCTCCTCTATCATAGCTTGTTAAAGATCAACCAAAAAAGAATTGTTTTGTTTTTTAAGATTAAGTTGCAAGTAACATAATGGCTTTTTGGCTCAGACTGTCATTATTCACATTGACTTTTAATGACTAAGCCTCCAGAGTTGTTTAAACCCAAAACAGCTTCATTCATTATTCCTGTTGACATCAGCATCAAAGGTGTGATCTGGATGCAGTGTGAGCTACTAAGCATTAACTTCCCCCCACGTTCACTGACTTCTTTAGCCTCTGCAGCCTTTACTAAACAGGAGTCTTCCAGTTTGCCTGAATGGTCTAAACGTTGATCACAAAACCCATGTTTTTCAATTTCTGATCACTAAACCTTCAACCCAGTCTCACGGCATTTCGTGTTCACCAACACGATTTTTAATCTATTGATTCGTGTTCACCATCACGATTTGCCCCTTTTTTTCGTGTTGCACAGCACGATTTTAAAAGCAATGTATTTCTACTGGTAACGTGTTTCGTGCCTGCAGGCTGTAGCACGTCTTTTTCTTCGGTCGGGTCGTGGAAGACCGGAAGCTGTGTGGTTCATAAAAACATGTTCTTACTCAATATCAAGCCACAGTTATTGCTTTTATTTTAAATCGTATAATTTCTGACTTTTGTTGTCGTCTGTGAGGAAAATAAATGGGGCTCAGAGCCTCAGGATACTGAAATCTGTATTTTTTTAAATCTTTTTTTCCTTCTAATTTGTTATTATTTTCAAAATAACACACTGTTATTTACTCACCAATAACACATAATTATCCTTGCTTTTATTTATTGGTTTAATTCCATAATCTCGGGCTTTTTTGGCGTCCGTCAGGAACTGAATTTCAAAATAAATATAACCGGAAACAGACGTAGGCATTTCGAGCGATTACCCAAGATCCTCAGCTATGGTTTTAAGCTCTCTTATTGGATGTGTTAGCCGCAATGCATGCTGGGAGTTGGTGTTTATATTATATAAAATCCGGAAAACATTTTAAAAGTATAAAATAATACTTAATTCCGAGTGCTCTTGCTTTTTTCTTTGAAAGTCATCACATAACGGCATTGTAATACACGGTTCGGCTGCATTACATATTACAGATATGCCGTAGTTCTTTATTTAGAGAGCCCTGATGAGAAGACCTTTGTAAAAACTGGAAGAAATGGCGCCAAAACTGAATACTTGACGTGGATCATAAATATATCAACAATTAAACAACATCTTCAATTTCTCTTCACACAATACGTCTCCTTGCAGTATCAACACTAATTCGGCTGACTTTTACATTTGATCTAATTCATAGATAGGTTATATTTACACCATAACGGTGCACAGCTGATAGAAAAGGACTGTAGTTTTTAAAGATATTACTGATTTTCTTTGAATGTAAATACTGAGTCTGAAATAGTATAGCAATATGCTGTAAAATGATGTGAAAGCATGCATAAAACTATACATCTTCAGATGTTGTACATACACACTAATAATACAAAGTTGTTATGGCTGTGTGTACCTTGTGTGCACCTCCTAGTGGTTAAAGCACGTTATTGAATTATTGTTTTTATGTGTTATATTCGATTAAAAACATATTAAGAGTACATATTTTCATAGGGGGAAAGTATAAATATAGAAATATAGAATATAAAAAATCAAGAAGATACTATAAGTGATCTCTACAATAAAACAGATATTAATAGGAGGAGGTGCAAAACAGAAAAACGGATTAACCTTTATTTAAACATTAAATATTAAGCCTGACAAAGTAATTAACGTCTAATATATTGCTTTCCTGCAATGTTAACTATGTTGAAGCACTTATTTTAACTGATATTATACACATTAATTATACTCTTATGTATGTAGATAGAATAAGAAATGTGCAGAATATGACAGTTTAATGGTGGTGGTACACACATATTGATAGATGTCTTGTAATGCACTGTTGAGGAACCTGTGACCCAAGTTTTTCATTCATTGCATAACTACACCGTAGTTGTGTATGATATGTCAATAAACCTTTGAAAATCTTGAAAGGGATGTGCAAAATAGCCATAATATACAGTCTTTAATTAACTATTAGTAGAGAATAACGAGTAATGAATATACTTTATTACTTGTTTCCATTCATGTCAATTGCAGATGTAGTAGTAGTAGTAGTAGAACCTTTATTTATCCAGGAAAATCAAATAAGAACAAATTCTTATTTACAATGATGACCTGACAGGAGGCAAAGGCTTCCTGAGGGGATGGGGTTTGGGAGGAAATCAAAAGACACACTCCGGGCACTACAGAACCCAGGAGACAACACAAACACATAGAGCAAAGATGACAGGCATAGCAGTTGAACATATAAAAACTCTAAAACAATATTGCTGTGGTTCAATCAGTCATTAAAATCAGCATCAGGCAAAGCAGCTACATGTGTGCACCAGGGTGTCTATAATAGTGACATTGAAGGTGCGGGGGGAGAGAAAGGTTTTAATTTGTAATGTTTTTTGAACGGTATTCCAGCTATCTGCCGCTGCAAACTGAAAGGCGGAGCGGCCAAAGGATGTATGGGCTTTAGGGATCTTTAGCAGGATGCTTGTAGCTGACCAGGTGTTGTGCGTTGGGGGTGTGCGGAGTTGCAGTAATTGTGTGAGGTAGAAGGGAGTGAGGCCTAGGAGTGTTTTGTAAACAAACATCAGCCAGTGGATGTTGCGTCTGGTCTCAAGAGAGGGCCAGTTAGCCAGAGAGTACAGGTCACAGTGGTGTGTCCTGTAGGGGGCATTGGTGGCGAAGCGATACAGAACGTCTAAATGATCGAGAGCTCCTTTACACGCCGAGCGGTAGATGGTATCACCGTAGTCGAACAGAGGAAGGACAGTCATCTGGACCAGAGAGAGTTTAGCAGATGAAGTGAATGAGGAGCGATTCCTGTATAGAAAGCTGAGTCTAGCTTTGACCTTGGTCTGAATTTTGGAGAGATGTTCTTTGAATGACAGATTACTGTCAATCCAAAATCCAAGGTATTTATAAGATTTAACTAACAGATACATGTTTAGTCCAGTGATGTACCTGAACGCGTTCAATGAACGATCGTTCATGAACGCGTTCATATTTTGGGCGAACGTGAACTGAACGTACTGTATTTCCGCTAGATTAACGTAATTGAGAACGCGTTCATTCTCAGCGCTGTATAACGGCGTTCAAAAGTGCGTTCATTCTCAGCACTGTATTATAACGGCGTTCAAAAGTGTGCCAGATTTCATATGCCTTTCAGCCGAAAACCCAGTTAAAACACACCATAAACAGGCTTCAAAATAATGCGGAAAACCACCCAATCTGGCAACAGCAAGCTGCCTGTGACGCGTACGCGCCTGTCACCCCTGGCTGTCGCACTAAAATATAAATATACTAAATATATCAGACTCCTCACAACAAACAATGTGGAACCGCGGAACCGGCGAGCATTGAATGAATGAATGAATTAGTATGGACGAAGCCGAGAGCAGAGCTCTGCAGCAGCACTCTACGGCAGTGGTGGGGAACCTCCGGCCTCCGCCCGTATACGGCCCGCGAGACAATTTGGTACGGCCCTCGAGGTAATTTATAAACACACGCAAAAAATAAAAAAATGAAAGAAATCTAGACCGCAAACAAATTAAACAAGCGAGTGCCTGTTTTTCCTGGCCAAGGTCAGGGTCCTTGAACACAACACGAGCCTAACGTGTCATCACGTGGTATATGTCTCGACTGACAGGGGTGCAGTTCTGACGGAGAGCACCAGAACGCCACTCCAGCACTTCAGAAATTGCAGTACCGATAAGTCCATACACATGCCGCAGTTTCTGCATGTCTGTGTCTTTAGTTGAAAGCCCAGTGGCGATCTGCTCATCTGTCATACAGTCAATAACTTTGTTGTTATCATTAGCATCTGGTTAGCTAGCTATGCTAACAAATATAAGAAGCTTTGTCTACAACCAGTGAGGTACAGGCACATCTTTATATGATCATTATAGTTATAAAAAAAACAAGAGAATAAAGTAAACAGGTATATACTATATGACAGTTATTAATAAAGAAGAATACAGTTTGAAAGGGGAGTGATTTGTCAAATATCCATAAATTAAAAGAAAATCTGCTTACAGTTGTGTTTGGGTGTTGAGAGATGTGTCCATAGATCTCCTAATGTTGCTCTCATAGTGCAACAAATCTTGCCAGGGGAGCATGCCCCCCGGACCCCCCTAGAGGAGGTTAGGTCCCCCCCCCACTTAAATCATGTTCACATGGATAGGAAACTAAATACATTTGCACACATCTTGTGTCCATATCTTTCTGTTTTGGTGGTCACGCCACACCCTGCACGTGCATGCATACGCGAGTCATGGTGAGATATCTGGATTAAGAGGTTGCTTTTTCTTTGCACAGAATGAAATGAATGGGCTGTGATTTTAGTTTTTTTAAGCAGAGGTCAATAACTTGTACGGCCCTCTGAGGATATTGTAAACATTGAAATGGCCCATTAACATCGTACAGGAGACAAATAATAGCTCGCAGCAACGTATTGAAAAAATAACTATGAACTATAAATTAGTTCATTTTTGAAACCATGAACTTTAGTTCAAAATTTTGAATTATGAACTATGAACTGAACTAGTTCATTTTAAAATGTGTGAACTGTGAACTGAAACAAATGCAGTGGAGTAAAAATACCAGTAGAGTAGAATTACAAAGTAGCAATGAGCTGTCATGTGGGTATATATTAATGCTGCGCATTATGGACACAAGTGATTTTCACCCATTTATTAATTATATGTTTTACATTTGATAACACCAATGTGTTTAATAATGGCAACTTCTAATTGTGGGAAAAACGAAAACGTTCAGTAGAGACGTCCCATAGAACATTTTGCGAAACACAATAGCCAGCATGTGTAGTTCTGGGGGGGCGTTCGATTCCAGTTTTGGATAATCTGGCGTGGTTTCGTTCCATTTCACACAGCTGTTTGACGCTCTGCGTAAAGACTGTAGTCCTAAATGATAGCTAGGGATTATGGGTAGTGTAGTGTCTTCGGCCATGCTAAACTCAGAAATGTTGACAATCGCAATGATGTTCGAAATGTCCCTTATAGGCCTACGTCTGTTTCCGGTTATTTTTATTTTGAAATTCAGTTCCTGACGGACACCAAAAAAGCCCGAGATTATGGAATTAAACCAATAAATAAAAGCAAGGATAATTGTGTGTTATTGGTGAGTAAATAACAGTGTGTTATTTTGAAAAGAATAACAAATTAGAAGGAAAGAAATATTTAAAAATACAGATTTCAGTATCCTGAGGCTCTGAGCCCATTTATTTTCCTCACAGACGACAACAAAAGTCAGAAATTATATGATTTAAAATAAAATCAATAATTGTGGCTTGATATTGAGTAAGAACATGTTTTTATGAACCACACAGCTTCCGGTCTTCCACGACCCGACCGGAGAAAAAGACGTGCTGCAGCCTGCAGGCACGAAACACGTTACCAGTAGAAATACATTGCTTTTAAAATCGTGCTGTATAACACGAAAAAAAGGGGCAAATCGTGTTGGTGAACACGAATCAATAGATTAAAAATCGTGTTGGTGAACACGAAATGCCGTGAGACTGGGTTGAAACCTTTGCTTGCACTTTCCAGAAGCTTAGAAGTAAGCAACATTTAGCTGCCAAATTAAATATTTCCAGCAGCGAAAGCTATGTCAGTGTCTTGCTGTGATAACACATTCCTTATAAAATAACCAAAATATCTCTGTGGTATAGAGAACCGCAGTGACGCGTCCTAAAACCCGGAAGTAAGTCAGCATTTTTACCACATCCGGTTCCTTCGATAACAATCAATGCAATTTCTCCATAGGATTTTGGAAAATAGCTCCAAATAAGGTCTGTGGTTGACACAAATTGAAGAGACAGATCACATTTTGTTCTACGACATTAAATACATCAGCAGTGACCCCGCTGGTGATTTTTTAAGAGTTGACGTGTCTGAAAAAAACGATGGTTGTTAACATGTGGCTGAATAGGACTACAGAAGTTGTCGAGGCCGTTTTACGTCATTACACCGAACCCGTAAAACACTCCCGCTAAGTTTGTTTGCCCTGTTCTGCTTGAAAGCAATTCCCTGCCTCCTGCAAACTGTTCAAACAAACACTTCAACTTGTAACATTTACAATCTGTATGTTTGAATATGGATCTTAAGTTGGCGTGACGTTGAAGCATCGCTGCTTCAACGTCACGCCAACTTAAGATCCAAAATGCTAACGTTATGCTATAAAGGAACTACAGCAGGGTCGCCCCTGCTGTAGTTCCTTTATAGCATAACGTTAGCATTTTGCTTCTTGCAACTAGATTTATGATTCGAACATTTGAAAAGTAGGATAGACATGTGGAGATTATCCGGCTGAACAAAACGTGATCCGTCTCATAAATGTGTTTCAACCACAGACCTTATTTCGAGCTATTTTCCAAAATCCTATGGAGAAATTGCATTGCGTTTTTGATGAAGGAACCGGAAGGAGTTCACATCCGGGTTTTAGGACGCGTCACTGCAGTTCTCTATTAAGGGTCAACGTCATGGAACTAGCGAAAAAAGGGCGATCATTTTTGTAAAGCTAGAACAAGCAGATGCCACATGAGTCAATGGGATATTGTTATGAAGATGTATTTTATAAACCAAACTATCAATCAGAAAATGAGTGAATAGGTTGAAAAAATTAAAATCTTCAGTTCGTTCTGAATAGCCATTGTCAAGAAAATTGTCTTTTTGTTCTGTTGGTTTGTCTGTCTCTCCGCCGGATTACAGAAAAAAACACTACCCTCACTTTTATCTTAACAGAAGGGTGTAGCATGGGCCAAGGAAGGATCTAAAAAACTAAGCATTTAGAATACAACCAGTTAGGCATAAAAAGTAATACTTTAACATCAGAAGCCACTGTGTTTTCCAACAGAAAATCCTTCTTCGTTTAATGATAGTTTACCAACCTTAACCGAACTATTGTAACTGTGACAAACCCAAACCACACAGTTTACCTAAAGCTAAACAACACAGAGGGCAAAGGTGGTTTGTTATCTTTTTAATAGATTGCAATCTTCCATTCCCGTTAGTTGTCCAAAAACAATTCCCCAGCAGATGACCTACTATCCCATACAAAGATATATGATAATATGATTCCCGTGGGGTCAATATTTCGTCAGGTTTTGACAGCATTCTTGGTCCAAATTCAGAAGACCTATCTCGCCAAACAGTATGGACACCAATTCACACAGGCGCTATATCAGGGGTCGTTGTGGGTATTAAATAAACATTACTATGCCTTAATAATAATAATAATAATCATGCTTGTTTAATATTGTTTTCAAATATAATGTTTGACATCATATCCCTTTGATTATTTCAGTAAGAGACATCCCATGGCAAATGCGCTACACTAAATACAGACTTGTGTGGGCGGTGATTTATATATCACATGATGTCCCCTGGTATACCTGGTCCCTTATGAGCACCCAGGCAGTGTGAGTCAGATTGGACCATTAAAATGGTTAATGGACTGCATTAATATAGCACTTTTATAGTCTTAGTGAGATCACTCAAGTGTTTTACAACATAGGCCAGCATTCACCCATTCACACAGAGAGTTTAGCAGCGCGCGCAACTCAAAGTCTGAGAGGGTGAGGAGGAGTCACAGAAAACTGAAAAAGAATCGACAACTTGACCCTCTGCTCACTCCTTTCCTGTAAAATACAGGTCCAGCCCACACATATGCTCCATGGTGCTACAGGCCGCAAGGCAGTGCACCTACAATAAGCATGTTAATGTTAAACTAATACAGCTCCGGCGATCCACTAGCACTCCCCCCCCGCGGTGGTTTTGAAATGCTCCCGATTTCTGAGGTCTCAAGGTTGGCAAGTATGCGTGGCGCTCATTAAAAGTGCCAAAACGCCACTATGAGACAAAACACAAAGTATTTGACCAAACATTCCCTCTCAAGTCAGAACTGAGGTCACAACAAATAAATATCGTTCCAGGGCAGGCTAACCGAGGCTAACCAATGAGCACCTGCATGTGTGTACTGTATGTGAATGGCCCTGACACCATTTCAGCCCAGATTTAAACTCCTGGCAGGACAAGCTCAAGCTCAATTCTCGCACTGAGTTAAAAAAAAAGTGAGTGAGGGACTGCAATATAAGACGGAAAGAAAGAGAAACTTTAAAACTGTTCAATTGTTATGATGTGTAAAGACTGATATTGTTCTATAATCGGCTAAAACTGTTAAGTCATGATGTGAAACGGTTAACAAAGAAAAAGAGAAACTCAAGCTGCTGCTACACTATATTTTATTTATCTAAAATTAAGCACTTTTAAGATGCACACATTTTCAAAAGCTATTTTATTTATTTTCTCTATTTTATTTTTAAATGCAGCCCGAGAGGAACATTACACATATCCACAGTAGTTACTGTATATCTGTATAGTTCAATGTTAATAGACAATAAATATTGTTGTTTATGAATTGTACTTTCTTTATTTGATTGGCAGTCAGATGTTGATTACATGCAGATGTTGATAAAGCTACAGCTACTTCAATATATATCACACTAATTCATAAAGCAAGTTAGACATTTTGAAGTTCCGGACCTTTGCATGGGGACATTTTCTCTAACTGGACCTCGTTGAATTGTTGTTGAATACCCCTGCTGTAGAACAAACGGCTTCTGTTTGAGGTTGGTAAAATAAGGATATCCTTGTAACTTAGAGAGATATTTTATTATGTAGGTAACTTTATGCATCGCTAAGGTTAATTTAAATTCGCTATGCTCGAGTATGTAGACAAGTTAACGTCAAAGTATTGTTGAAGAGCAGCGTAGTTTATGTGAAATCAACCTCACAATAAGATGTGTGTATATTACAATTATTAATGTCATATTTCAAGATGATTACTTAGATATTACAATATGGTTGGTTGAGCTGGAGTTCATTATTGAGCTTACACGTTAACGTCAGTCATATCTGAAGAACGAACCCAAACCTTATTCTTTTTATTAATTATATTACCAAATTGTTATCAAATAAATAGTAAGCATTGGTAATAGCAATGCTTGCTATTTATTTGATTTTCATTACACTTGTGAAACCGACTAATTGTGGCTATAGAACGTGAACATCTTAATGCCTGCATTTAAGGATGATGAATAGCCTAGTCAATGCTTTAGGGATGATTTGTTAAAAATATTAGATCAGGCGTTATGTGTGCTTCAGTTATTTGTACACATGGTACTTTACATATATATCTGTTTGTCTAAAGTGTCCAGGTGATGCAGACAGGCTGGACCAGAGAGTGAGAGACAGAACTGGACTCCTCACAGCAGTGAACTTCAGCTCAGGTACAAAGACTCTTTTTTTCATACTGTACAAAGAATCAAGAAAGATATTGGTTTATATAAATGAAGTATTGACTTTAATACACTTATATACATTCCATTAAACAATACTAAATACTAGATCACCTACACATCAGTTAAATTGAGGGGTTTTTCCATGCAAAAAGTTACATTTAGATGTTAACAAGCACCATGAGTTTGTCAGCTTTCTAATTTAATGTATTGAAGGCAAAGATATTTAACACATTGTGAGAACTGCTACTATTTATCTCTCAATATTGTCTGTAAAAAACGTGGTAAAAGTTATTCTTTCAGTGAGACAACAGAGCAAGCTTCTACAGTTGCACTACGTTTTGATAACAGTTACATATTATTTTGATAATAATATATGTTTCAATGTTGATGAACTTCATACTGTTCATTCATAATCTGATGTCTTTGTAGCTCACTGTTGAAATAAAAAAAAACATTACAATTACAAAATAATTATATCTACAGCCCCTAAACACACAAACACACCGCTTTCATAAATAACACACTTGTTCTGCAATAATATGTTGTATGTTTCCTGTCATTTTTGTTAGGAAAGGACATGCCTGAAAGACACAATTCAACATTTTGTCCTTCTCCGAGGGTCAAGAAGAACATCCAAGAGGAAAATGTTATTTTAAAAAGCTAATGTTATGAGATTTTAAGACCAGTAGGACATTCACTAAGAAACTACACTTTTATTGTGAAAACAAAGATCTGCACACCAAATATTTGTGTAGTCTATCAGGACCAGAGTTGGGTGTAACGCGTTACAAAGTACAAACAAAGTTACAAAGTAACGAGTTACTGTAATAATATTACTTTTGTCAGTAATGGAGTAGTGTCACACGCTACTTTTATAATTCAGTAATCACACTACAGTTACTAACATTGCCTCGACACGCGTTACTTCGTTACTTACTAAAAATCAGTCATAATCACACTGACAGACAAGAGGGGTTTCCGCCGCAGGTTTATATGTACGTAATCTGCGTGTCCACATCTCCACGTGCAGTGCTGCATAAATATGGCTGAGTCAGCGATAACTTTCAAGGGGTGGAGGTATGCCCATTATTTTGAGTTTGTCCGAAGAATAGACAAATCAAGTTTTATTTATATAGCACATTTATAAACTATTTTTGGTCGAGCCAAAGTGCTGTACATATGAATAAAAATAGCCTACAGTAGAGACACTTTACAGCAAATACAACAGCACAGATTGTTCAAAATATCAGTATCAGAAAAAACGACACCCTTAGACCCTCACATCGTACAAGGAAAAACTTCCGGAGAAAAAAACCCCACAGTTTAGAGGGAAAAATGGGAGAAACCTCAGGGAGAGCAACAGAGGAGGTATCCCTCTCCCAGGACGGACAGACGTGCAATAGATGCTGTGTGTAAATCGAAGAGATAATACATTTTACAGCATAGGTAGTCCAAATATTAGGAAATGCATGTGTCTGTAATAAGAAGATGAATCTACGAAGATGTCAACTACAATCCTGTGGGAGCCTTCAGGGAGGCAGCAAGACAAGACCCAGGCAGGACCGCAGAGACAGGTTTAACCACGACCCGAAGTCCACGACTTAATCCAGAACTCAGGATAGAGGATCCAGGACCACAACAAGAAGATCAGCCTCGACTCCGGATCCCGGCGTAGATATAGACACAAAACAAGAACACATTTGGCTAGGTTAACCGGAACAAGAGAATACACAGACACAGACAGACAGACAGACAGACGGAAGAACAAGCACTCCCTTAGAATACGTTGAGGGCAAAGGGTAGCAAGTAAGAGAGTAAGAAACATAGGTGGAGAGGCACACTCAGGGAACAAAGTCCCCACTGGAGCCTTAGTTGGAAATTGATGAGAGATAGGGAGGTACACTGTGTCTACGAATTGTAACACTCCCCGGCCTGTCTAAGCCACTCTACAAACCGTTTCCCTCTAATAAAACTCAAAAAGTTAGAGAGGGAAAAGGTCTTGGGTAAAAGTTATTCTTGATAAGAGAAGCCTAAAAGGCCAGAGAGAAAAAGTGAGTTTTAAATGTTGAATTAAAAACCCCCAGGGTCTGGGCCGACCTTACATGAATATTCCAGAGCCTGGGGCCCACTGCTGCGAATGCTCGGTACCCTCTGGTTTTGAGCCTGGTCTTAGGCACTATCACAGGAATGTGACGGTGAGGTGCAAACTGTGTCCAGGCCAGAAGCTGTTATCCACTGCTGTAACACCACGTCAAACCTCAACAAACACCTGCAAAGAACACATGCTAATGTGAAGCTAACGCACATGCTATTTGTTGTTTGTTTATATCACGTAGTCTGTTCTTCTTCTCTGTCTTCCGGTTGTTGCCTGTTTTGAATGACGAATACACACTACCGCCACCTGCTGGTAAGGAGAGTTATTGCCCCTCACGCATGGGCAGTTCGTACGTGCTCGGCGAGTAAAGTAACAAGTAAAGTAACGAGTTACTTTATGTAGAGAGTAATGAAGTAGTGTAATATATTAGTTTTTTTAAAAACGGAATTACAGTAATATATTACTTTTTGCTGTAACGAAGTAATGTAACGCATTACTAATGACATGTGGGTAATATATTACCCGTTACAATGCCCAGTAACGCAGTTACAACACATTTCAACCCGAAATTAAATGGTGTTTTGTTTTTTAAGAATGTACTAACATAGAGAGACATTCCGACACCAGACAAATTGTGCAGGTAGATTAGTAAACCTGGTGTGTTTACCCTTCAGGCTTCGCGTCGGGATCTTCGGGGCAGTTGAATGTTATGCACCCTCTATTAAAAAAAGAAAACGGAGCGAAAAATACAAACAACAAATTGTGTCAGGTGCGCGTGACCTGCTCCGCTGCGCGTGCATCATTTCCAAAGTGCTTCCACAGCAGTGACACACATCTGTGGATAATTATTTATACGAAAATGGTTAAAGCAAACATCACTAAACGCCAGCAACACTGCATCTACTGCAGACCGTAGCAACAGGTCAGATGGGGACATCACGTTACCCTCCGTTGTGGACACTAGCTTACTCCCGCCTGACTCGCAGCCCTCGCCCCCGGATCAGCAGTCTTCGTCTCCCTAAACTACGCCGCCCTTCTGCGGCCCGCAGGTGCCAGGATACCACGGCAAAACAGAGTATGCCCAGGTATATCTAAACAAGTACCCGCCTGTACAGTGGGGTTAGGCAGTCATTTTGCAGCTCGTGGTAAACAAATAGACAAGGGCTAGAATATTCATGTGAAAATAGTGCCATATTCTGCCATGCCTGTAGAAATGTTGGGTCAAAAATAATGCATACAATAGCACAGATGCCTTCACCACGAATGCCTACAAAACTATAGGTTACTTACGTAACCCCAGTACTCAGAGTAACATGAAGTGAGATGTCTCACTATGGGATGCGCCTCAACGCGTATGCAAACAGAAGCAAAATCTCATTACGCCAATCCTGATTGGCTGGTGATCTTGATGTCAACGTCAGGGAATCCACCCACCCTTTAAGTAGATTGCGCTACGACGCAGCGTCATTCAAAATAAGCACCTCTTCTCGCTTCGCCTTAGCAAGAAGGGCCGTCTGGTGAGACATCTCACTTCATTTTCATTTCAAACCTTTATTTATTCAGATTGGTCCCATTGAGATCATAGATCTCTTTTTCAAGGGAGACATGCAGCATATAGATTCCACATGAAACATAAAACAATAAAGGACATTATACATTATATTTACAGGATACATAGTTATAGACAATTACAAGTGCCCATTGTATCAGCAAGCATTTCATTTTGCCTAGCTTTAAAAACATGCAGAGGAATGAGATTGCTCAGTTTCAATTCTTGCTGAAGATTGTTCCAAGCAAGTGGAGCTGCGCACATAAAAGCTGTCTTACCGAAGACAGTCCTTGCTCTTGGCACATCTAACAAGACTACATCATGTGACCTCAGACAATAGCTGCTTGCAACTCTCTGTGTTATCAGAGAGCAGATATAATACGGGAGTTTACCCAACAAAGCTTTATAGATAAACGTGTACCAGTGACTGAGCCTCCGTACAGAGAGTGATGGTAAACCTGCCAACTACAATTTGTGACAAATCTCAGAGCACTGTGATATGCAGCATCCAATTTGACCAGGCAATTGGCAGGTGCATTCATATAGACCAGATCCCCATAGTCCAGCACAGGTAAAAAGGTCACAGTGACTAGCCTTTTCCTGGCCTCAAGCGAGAAACAGGACTTGTTTCTGAAAAAGAAACCTAGCCTAACCCTCAGTTTTTTAAGAAGGTTATTGACATGAAGTTTAAAAGAGAGACAATCATCAAGCCAGATACCAAGGTATTTGTAACAGGCAACAACTTCAAGTTTTGTTCCTTGCGTAGTTACAATATCTAAAACAGGCTCTGGTGTCTTTTTAGCTTTTGAAAAGAGCATTACCTTGGTTTTATCCACATTTAAAAGAAGCTTTAATTCAGAGAGCTGAGTCTGAATAGTGTTAAAAACAGCCTGTAATTTAACAACAGCCTCCTTAATGGTGGGACCTGCACAGTACATCACAGTATCATCCGCATAACAATGTAAAGTAGCTTCATCCACATTATCACCTACACTATTAATATATATGGAGAATAAAAGTGGTCCTAAAACAGAACCTTGTGGTACACCATTAGAAATGTTTAACCATTCAGAAGACAGTCCATCAAAATGAACACATTGGGACCTTTCAGAGAGGTAGTTCACAAACCACCCCACTGCAAGGCTGGATAGGCCAATACTGAGTAGCCTCTGCTTTAAAATGCGATGATCAACGGTGTCAAACGCTTTGGAAAGGTCAATAAACAGAGCTGCACAACTCTGCTTATTATCTAAAATAGTAGTAATGTCATTTACCACTTTCATCGTGGCAGTGATGGTGCTGTGTTTCTTTCTGAATCCTGACTGATGTTTAGACAGGATATCATTTATACATAAAAACTCCTTTACTTGTTCACTCACTAGGCGTTCAAGAACCTTAGCCAGAACTGACAATTTAGAGATTGGCCTATAGTTATTTAAAATAGTTGCCTCCCCTCCTTTCAGTAAAGGCAAGACATAAGCAGACTTCCATACTTTTGGAATTGTGTTCGTGCTGAGGGAGAGGTTAAAAAGAGAAGTAAGAGGTGGAGCAATAAAATCTGCAGCTATCTTTAAAAAGAAAGGTTCTACGTTGTCCGGGCCAGCCGGTTTCCTAGGATCTAACTTGGATAATGCTTCATGAACAATACCAACAGTTAAAGGAGTAAAACTGAAAGGGTTTTCCAGACCACATTGTTCAGAGTCAAGGATTGGAGCGTTCACAGGAGCCATACAGCCAAACAGAGAGCCACAAGACACAAAATGCTCATTAAAGCAATTTAGCATAGTAGCCCTGTCTGATATAATGCCAGATGCTGTGGTAAGGCACGGAGGTAGCTCATTTGGGATATCACCAGTGGAAATCGATTTTATGGCTTTCCAAAATTTCCTAGGATTATTCAGGTTTTCTGTGGTAACCGACAAATAGTACTTTGATTTAGCACTTTTTATTTGAGATGTGAAGCTATTTCTTAGCTGCCTAAAACGTAGCCATTCTACCTCTGAGCCTGATTTCCTAGCCTTAGCCCAAGCATTATTTCTCTCATGAAGGAGACTGGACAGCTCAGCAGAAAACCAGGGATTGTTTCGTCCCTTCACTCTAAATTTACGCAGAGGTGCATGTCTATCTATAATTTTCATAAAACCAAGATAAAAATAAGATCATGCAGTTTCTACATCAGCACACAGATTGATTTTACCCCAATCAAAATCAAACAGATCATGCACAAAACCCTGCTCCACAAGGTGTTTTTTGTCTCTCTTTGTGATGACACGTGGTTTAACCTTTTGGACCTTAGTGTCCCTAATTGTGGCTACAACACAATGGTCACTCACATCATTAGCAAATACTCCCACAGATGAGTATTTATGTGTAACATTTGTTAAAATTAGATCAATTAAGGAGGATTTATTTGAGGACTTAATATTTGGGCGAGTAGGACTGTCTATAATCTGGGTAAAATTCAATGAGGTACACATTCTTAATCAGAGTAACTTCATGTTACTCTGATGATTGGGGTTACGTAAGTAACCTATAGTTCTCATTCATAACACTCTGTTCGATGTCTCACTATGGGATATTGAAACTCCCGTATTGCTAGACATGCTTATCTCGAAAATCACCAAAACAACCAGAACTTAACAGGTAGAACTCTGTCTCAACATGGAGCCCAGCACTGCGCGGGCCACACTTGGAGCAGAGACATCTAGCCTGTAAAAGCGGACAAAAGTGAGCGGTGAGGACCAGCTCGCTGCTGCACAAATGTCTTGGATGGAAACACCATTGAACAAAGCCCAGGATGTAGCCAGTCCACTAGTAGAATGAGCACGCAGGCCCGTTGGTGCCTGCAAACCCTGACTCGTATAAGCCAGAGCAATCGCTTCCACAATCCAGTGGGAGAGCCGTTGCCTGGTAACGGGCTTGCCCTTCTGAGGGTTAGCCCAGGATATAAAGAGTTGGTCATTACAACTAAACTCTTTTGACCTGTCCATATAGATGCGTAAAGCACAAACTGGAAAACAGCAAATTCCGCCGCTGTTCCTCAGAGGAACACAGCGGCGGAGGAAATGCCACAATGTCAATGGGGGTACATGAGCCAACCACCTTATGGCGCATTTCCACTGCAGCGGGTAGCCCCGTTTAAGCGTCCTTAACCGTCCTCAAGCGGCCAGGCCAGTTTTTGGTGGCATTTCCATATAGCCTAGTACCAGCTAGCGGGTACTTTTTCCCTCTTTTTCCAGCCCCATAAAATCGTGGTTCTATCAGACCAGGCCAGGGCTGTGACGTCAACACTCGACTGCTGATTGGTCAGAGAGAATCGTCACAAGATCGCGCGCGAGATCATCCCTAGCGTCGCATATAGATCTAGAAGCAAGCTTGCAGCATTTTGTAAACGGAGGAGCTACAAAAATGGCAACGTCGAAGAAAAGCACACCGTGGTCGACCGAGGAGGTGACGACGTTCCTTAATCTCATTGGGGATGATAAGATCCAGCGGGAGCTCGACGGAACAACGCGAAATGTTAAAGTGTTCCAGGATTTCTCTGCACAGATGCCCGAACGCTGATTTTCGAGGACTTTCCTGCAATGTAGGGAAAACGGCAACGGCTTTACTGGAGTCCCTGCAAGGTACGCTCACTTCTAACAAAGAAGTCTATTTTATCCTTACATTAATGTTCGACAACCCATGCTTTTATGGAGCCCCGAAGAGCTACATAGCTAGCTAAGGCAGATAGTAAAGGCCGAATTCCGTTCCCTCCCCGTTTGGGAACGAGGAAATACTTGGAATAAAAGCCGCTCTGACTCTGTTCGGAGGGTATTATAGATATAGCCTTCTTTTCTAGTAGCGAGAAAATCTCTTGCTCTAGAATATGGGCCGACTCTGACTTTGACTCTGACTCAAGCCTGTGAATACAGAATGCCCGAAAAGTGAGGGGGGTTGACAGCGAATAGGAGCCTGTAGCCCCGTGTTACTGTCTTGAAAACCCAAGCAGAATCTGTGAGCATCTGTGAGGCTGAAAACCTGGGTCGGCTGCGCCTGGGCGGCCGATGCCGGTACCGGAGATTTTCTTGGCCAGCTCCCCCTTCCTCCCAAAAAGGCGACAGTGTAGATTTTATTCTTTAAAGAATATTAACTGGTGTGTTAATACCATTTTTTTTTATCTCTGTCTCCTCTGGTGTGAGAGAGAAAAGAGAACGTCCTCTTTACCGTGGTGTCGGTGTGGAGGGAAGAAAAAACTAGCAACAGGTATGTTACTAGCTTGAAGAAAAAAATCAAACCTTACCGTTATTTCGACAGAAATAAACGGCGAGGCAGATTACAATATTAACTGGTGTTAATATTGTTAAGTCTTCTTGCAAAGAAGGCTGTGAGGCTGAATGCCCGAAAAGTGAGGGGGGTTGACAGCGAATAGGAGCCTGTAGCCCCGTGTTACTGTCTTGAAAACCCAAGCAGAATCTGTGAGCATCTGTGAGGCTGAAAACCTGGGTCGGCTGCGCCTGGGCGGCCGATGCCGGTACCGGAGATTTTCTTGGCCAGCTCCCCCTTCCTCCCAAAAAGGCGACAGTGTAGATTTTATTCTTTAAAGAATATTAACTGGTGTGTTAATACCATTTTTTTTTATCTCTGTCTCCTCTGGTGTGAGAGAGAAAAGAGAACGTCCTCTTTACCGTGGTGTCGGTGTGGAGGGAAGAAAAAACTAGCAACAGGTATGTTACTAGCTTGAAGAAAAAAATCAAACCTTACCGTTATTTCGACAGAAATAAACGGCGAGGCAGATTACAATATTAACTGGTGTTAATATTGTTAAGTCTTCTTGCAAAGCAAAAAAAGTAACCGGCAAGCGCCCGTCGACCGAATGTTAGCTTTGGGTTCAGTCTGTGGACCGTTAAGCTAGCCCGGTTACTGATAATTTGAGATGTGCTCTGAAGCGAGAAGAGGTGTTTGAATGACGCTGTGTTGTAGCGCAAGCTACTTAAAGGGTGGGTGGATTCCCTGACGTTGACGTCAAGATCACCAGCCAATCAGGATTGGCGTAATGAGATTGATGCTTCTGTTTGCATACGCGTTGAGGCGCATCCCATAGTGAGACATCGAACGGAGTGTTATGAATGAGAACTATCTCATATCCCAAGCTTATCAACAAGCTGATGTTGCAGCTGAAATGTTCTCCAGGTCACAAAGTTAACCTCACGTGATGATGTGATACCAGTTTTCAACCACAGTAAATATTCTCTTCCCAGAGTATATGATGGGACCAAAGTGATGATTTAGTCCATGGTTTTAATAATACTTTTGCTTTTCAATGTTTGCCATTTCAAACCATGAGCTGGTTTAAATAATATGTGCCTTGATTTACAATATGTTCTCATTTGTTTTATCAGTACAGCTTTGAAGCTTTTGTGCTTTTCTTTGCCATAGTCCACTTTGGACTATATGAAATATTTCAGGATTGCACTTTTAACTCACTTGAAATGTTCTCACTTGCTTGGTTTCAAAACATAACAAATGCCATAATCTGTTCATTGGGGACCATCAATGCTATTTTTCATTGCTGTTGCCGGCCACTTTTGCTCATATAAACATACTACTGCTGTGCCCCCTGTAATCTCAGATGCACCCTGAGTCATTTTGTTCTGGAGCCTGTACATGGCCATATACTAAACAAACTACAGAGCCCATTCCGTGTCCTGTTATTGTTTACTTCCGCTCTGCCTTCTTCTGGTGATTTATCTGACGTCCAGCGCTCCGTCTTTTAACCTCTTTTCCTGTCTCTTTCTTGATCCTCCTTAGCAACCTTCATTATAGTCCTTGACAGTGGTCTGTACTGTATTAACAATGTGTCACATGTTAAGAAGTTACAATCAGAATTGAGTATTCAACTAAGCCGTGTAATACCAGTTGTTAGTAGCCACATTTTAGCATTTAAAATAACTAGCCATTCTGTTGCGGTTATTTTTGTGAAAGTAACTCAAAAGTAACTAAAGTAGTGTAACTCATTACATTTCAGAGACAGTAATATTGTAATGTAACTTATTACTTTAAAAAGAGAGTAATAAGTAATATGTAATATATTACATTTTGGAAGTAACTTGCACAACACTGCCCATCTCTGATCAGGACCATCATTTGTTTGTGACGCTGCACCTCAGAGAAGGTGTGGTTATAGGCTTATAAAGTGTGGCGAAAAACACAGCTGATCGAATGCACCTATTTCCACATCTACAATCTGATTATTTCTCTTTACCTCACTTTATGAGCTTCACAACACCTGTGCCTTGTACCGCAGAGTTTGCAACATCACAAATAAATGGGGCCAATCTTCAGTCAGATGTGAATGTGTAATCTAACATTTTCAGTAAGAATAATGGACAAAAGGAGTGCAAATACAAATACAATTTATTGAAATGTGAACCATTAGTAATCAAAAGCACATATGGACAGAAGGTGTGAACCTATTAAATGTATAAGTAAACACATTTAGTCAAATAAAGTGACAGACTAGGCCTGTGCAGTTGGTATCAGCTTTGCCCAGCATGGGCTCCTCCATCAGGCCTGGTCCTCCTCGCCACGGCCGTTTCTTCCTATAGGCGGACTATGCGGGGGCATAGGGCCCCCGCGGCCACTAGGGGGCCCCCAAGTTCCGGTTGTTGCCGGTTTTGAAAGACGAATACACACTACCGCCGCCTGCTGGTAAGGAGAGTTATTGCCACTCACACATGCGCAGTCCGTACGTGCTCGGCGAGTAAAGTAACGAGTAAAGTAACTTGTTACTTTATGTAGAGAGTAAAGAAGTAGTGTAATATATTACTTTTTTTAAAAGTAATGTGTAATATGTAATATATTACATTTTTTTATTAACGACCCCATCTCTGATCAGGACCATCATTTGCTAGTGACGCTGCACCTCAGAGAAGGTGTGGTTATAGTAGGGGTGCAACAACTAATCGATTAAAATCGATGACCAAATTAGTTGCCAACTAATTCAGTCGTCGATTCGTTGGTGACGTCATCACGTGTGTTTTACGCGCCGTTAAACTCCAACGTTATCGGTCTTTTTATCGGTACTGGAGACATTTAAAAAATATATGTCATATGTATTATTACTTCATAAAATTATATCGCAGTCTTAGTGTCACCAACTCATTTCTAATATGCAAAAAGGCAAAAAAATGCGTCTATGGTGTATTTTCGATCTTTCCAATCGAGACGAGATCTCTCTCTACCCCGTATGTGTGCGAGGGGGCGGGGCAGTTTACACACACGGCTGCGACATGCATGCAACACACGGCGGGGATGGCGGAAATAAGTGCTCCAAGGTGTGGTTAAATGTTACCCGTCTCGATGTGGACAATGCTCGTTGCCAATAGTGCAATAAGAGTTTAGCATGTAAGGGCGGTAACACGAGCAATTTGTCTAAACATTTAGCAAAAGTGCACCACATTCAGACGGAGAAATGCACCGGGTTCGACTGTCTTGCTCTGTAGCCCCCCCCCCCCATCCACGAGTAACTTTTCCACGTCAGCAACACACGGAGTTAACACAATTATACAAACATGGGTTAATGATTAGAGGTAACTGAATTATTTATTTTGTTAAAGTTTCAGCTATTCTGTTTACAATTATGTTATCACATTATTTAATACGATTTGTTAAAACATTGTTTCTTTTTATGTGAAATATTATTTATTTAATTTGAATAAAAAGCAATGTTAGTTGTGTTCACAATTTGTTAAGTTAATTTAATAATATATGTATTTTTGAATCAAGTATTCATCTTTATTGTCTTCATTGTTAGTTTCCACATGCCTAAAACAACCTCCAGCAAAATCTAAAAGTTGATGACTAAAACAAGAGCGTTTGAGAAATTATGCAAGGCATACAGTAATAGTCCGAATAATCGATTAATCGTTTAATTAATCGATAGATTAATCTTTATCAAATTAGTCGTTTGTTGCAGCCCTAGGTTATAGGCATAGGGCCCCCGCGGCCACTAGGGGTCCCCCAAGTTCCAGTTGTTGCCTGTTTTGAATGACGAATACACACTACCGCCGCCTGCTAGTAAGGAGAGTTATTTCCACTCACGCATGCGCAGTCCGTACGTGCTCGGTGAGTAAAGTAACGAGCAAAGTAACGAGCAAAGTAACGAGTTACTTTATGTAGAGAGTAACGAAGTAGTGTAACATATAACTTTTTTTAAAAGTAATGTGTAATATGTAATATATTAAAAAAATTTATTAACGACCCCATCTCTGATCAGGACCATCATTTGCTTGTGACGCTGCACCTCAGAGAAGGTGTGGTTATAGTAGGGGTGCAACAACTAATCGACTTAAGGCGAGACACGGCAGGCAAAAACATCGTTTTTCAAGTACTGGTCAATTTTGAGATTTTGTGCTATTTTGATTCTATAACATGTTTTCTTTCAGGCTTTTGGAAGGAAAACGTACAAAATACACTTTTAAGTGTTTATTTGACTATAGTTTGTCTATTTGCGTCTGTAGATTTCTCCTAAATTCACCAAAAGTTAGCATTCTAACGTAACATAAAGTACCGCGACCGCTGTGTGCACCATGTCAACAGAGGTATCGCTGGAAAGCTCCGTCTCTCCTACACAATCTCATCGGATCCAAATATGGTCATTTCCTTTGTATCAGCAACCAATAGTGAAAGCACAAAGGGGTCTTAAACCAAGAAACGAAATCTCATTGGCTGGTGTCAATTTCTGACAACGTGATTCGTTCAGATGCGTCACGTGGTGTGCTAAAACACTTCCTGGTTAGCTTTCCGCTAGAAATTTAAATCTCAAAATGGCAAAAGAACGGCGAAAAAAAAACGTTCACAGAGAAGACAACAACAATTGTCACTTGCACGAAGCAAGGTTATACAAAAAACAAATGACCCCGAACATGAAATGCCTTCACGGAGTGCGTCGATGTGCAAGCTATCATCCAAAGAACAGGAGGGTTTAGCTAGCGCCTCACTGCAACCTTTAAAGGTCGTTTTCTCAAAATGAGTTTTTTCTCCTACTCTGAGTTCGAAATTTCAACTTCAGTAGCACGTAGAGACACCAGACCTTCCAGTTATATTCCTATCAATATTATGAAGGCTTTTACAGAAGGGTTTGTTCATATATCATTCATAGCCTGAATTATACAACATTGCATACCTAAAAGTATAAGTATAAGTATAAGTAAACACATTTAGTCAAATAAAGTGACAAACTAGGCCTGTGCAGTTGATATCAGCTTTGCCCAGCATGGGTTCCTCCATCAGGCCTGGTCCTCCTCGTCCTCGCAGAGGAAAGACCCTCAGTCCTCTCCGGCCAACCAACATACAGGACGTCCATCACACGGAGTCTCTGCAGCTCTCTGGAAACCACGCTGTCTCAATCCGTCCACAATGAAAATAATAAATGCTTTAGACAATAAGAAATATAAAGTTAACTGTTGAGTTGCTCAGTTTTTTTAGATTGTCAATACTATTATGTATAACTAATATCTCAGGTTAAGAGGCACCTTAAAATAAAGATTTATCTTTAAATACATTTAGTTGAGTTTGTCTTTTGAATTGTTTGTCTAAAGTCAAGGATCTAGAACTGGTACTTATAGTTTTAATGATACAGTCTGGTTATGCCTTTTGAGGAGGCATCACAGGTAAGAGCACTAACTAGCTACCATCACATGTACCTTAGCTTGAATTAAATGTATTGAACATATAATTAAGTGATAGCAAAATATAAATAACTAATGTCATGCCAACATATTAATATGTGCTTGATTCCAGTGTTGAATTTAGCACAATTGTATACAAACATTAAGGGATTTTAAGATTCTGAAGTATTATCCTAAAAACTCAATAACTTAGATTATTATGTATAGTGTTGCTGAATAGTTTCATGTCCACATACCTTAGAGACGAAAAATGTGACGGCAGTGGCATGTTAGCTTAGCTCAGTAGCCTCAGCTAGCTCTGGAGCTTCCAGCTCGGTGGCAGCAGGTCCCATCATGGCTCCGCCTCTTTGCCCTTATTTGGATCAGGCTGGAGCAGATGGGAGTTAGACTCTGCTGTCACTGTCGAGACGGCTGTGGCCGATACCGCCTACTTTAGGCTTCTCAGCAACTCTGCAGAATCCTATGGGTGACGTCACGGACACTACGTCCATTTATATATACAGTATATGGGCTTAACTGGTTAATAGGTTGTTAAATGTTAAGAAGCCCTGAGACACAGTTTCGTGAAGAAAAACAAAAGCCTGTAGCCCCCGCTCTTTTATATAATTGTACAATATAGGAGTAACATACGGCCAGACTTTACAGGTTTAATCCGTAATGCTAGCTCCACGTTATATTGGTCTCATGTGTGAAAATGTCTGCATCCTAACTGAGATGTTAGGATGTTAAGATGTTCACATGTTTCACAACCAGGCTCCATATTTCACTTGCTCAACCTTTCCTGGCCATTTTAAACCCTTTAAAAATTAAGTTACATCCAGTAACGACTACTTTTGTTTTTCCAATCCAACTTTATCCAATCCAACTTTATTTATATAGCACTTTAAAACCTTCAGACCAAAGTGCTGTACAGAGAGATAAGCTCACACAACATAATATAAATACATTTAAAATACAAGATACAAACACAAAACAAACCAGAATAAACGTAATAATTAAAAAATAAATAACAGCCATTAGAAAACTATAGACCACTGAAAGCAAATAAAAGGAACAATCTACTTGTTTACGAATGCTAAGGAGAAAATGTGGGTTTTCAGACAGGATTTAAAAACAGACAGTGTGGGAGCCTGTCTGATTAGCAAGGGAAGGTCGTTCCACAGTTTAGGGGCGGCAGCAGAGAAAGCACGGTCCCCTCTGCGCTTAGACTTTGTTTTTGGCACCCTCAGGAGCAACTGATCAGCTGACCTGAGAGTGCGAGTGGACGTGTAGCTGTGTAACAGCTCAGAGAGGTAGGGCGGGGCCAGGCCATTGAGGGCTTTAAAAGTAAATAATAGAGTTTTAAAATGAATCCTCAAATGAACGGGCAGCCAGTGGAGCAAAGATAAAATGGGGGAAATGTGGTCGTATTTGCATGTGCCAGTTAGTAGCCGTGCTGCTGCATTTTGCACCATCTGCAGGCGAGCAAGGGAGGATGCACTTATCCCCATATATAGTGCATTACAATAATCCAAGCGGGAGGTGACGAAAGCATGGATTACTGTTTCAAAGAGGTCACTATTTAAAAAAGGCTTTATTTTGGCTAGCTGCCTGAGGTGGAAGAAGCTGTTTTTAACAACTGCCTTGATCTGGCTGCAGTGGCGGTTCTACGGGGTGGCACAGGGTGGCAGCTGCCACCTCAGAAAAAGGCCTTGCCACCCCAGCTGCCACCCCATTTGACAGCTTTGTTTTGAAAGAAAAGTTGTGGCTCATCGGACATTTATGAGAGAAAATCTCTAATGTCCGAGTGCAAGTGAATGCAGCACAAGACGCGAGCCTTGTAACCCCTCCCCCGGCCCTGGCGCGAGCGTGGAAATGGCTTAGCCCCACCTTAGCCCCACCATGACAAATGATGTTAAAGTAAGCAAAATAAAGTCCGCCAACTCGCGCGGAGTAAATTGCACAGACGGCAGTTAGTAAGAAGCCACTTGTCTGGAAATACCGAAGACTAGAAACGGTTTTGAAAACTTTTGTCACGTAGTGATCGTCTTCTCAATAGAACATCTTTGATAATGTCTTCTGGCCAATCAGAATCAAGATAATGGCGTGGTGGGGGTTTCTGGCGCGATGAGGGACTAGTGGTAGCACTCTGAACGAGCTCTGCAGCTTTACTATAAAAAACACGCTTAAATCCGACCAGCTCAATACTATATCACACATTTATTTATTTAATGATCATATCATCTTTCGGGAACTATAAAATAGATTTTTTTCAACCATGGTGAAGACGAAATCGACAAAGCTCTGCGCGGCGGAGGGAGGCCCGGGAGAATCACAGAGATCGCCTGACAAGGAACAACACGAGGAGAGCAGTGTCCCGGCCGACATGGTGCTAGCCGCCCTTGAGACACTCCGCAGAGAGATGGCTCAAAACAAAAAAGAAATTTGCGCCACGATTGATTCCCGGATTGAGACTGTCACTGAGAACCTAAAAAAGGAATTCTCCATTATGAAAGGGGACACGCAGACAGCATTGGCGACAATCAAAGCTACTATGCTAGCACACACGGAGGCCATCAAGGAAGTTGAAGGTGCCGCAACTCAACACTCAGATGACATCACCCGGCTGCAAACCGAGGTGGCTCGCTTGACGGCCGATACTGCTAAACTGTCGGATAAATGTGAGGACCTGGAGGGACGTAGCAGGAGGAACAACATCCGCATGATTGGAGTCCCTGAAGGGAAGGAAGGCACACGTCCCAGAGAGTTTATTTCGCAGCTACTCACCGACCTCTTATCCCTGGATCAGAAGCCGCTGATCGACCGCTGCCACCGATCTCTCCGACAGCGTCCCTCCGACGGACAACCGCCTCGCCCATTCATCCTGAGGCTTCACTATTATCATGCCGTGGAGGACATTCTACGCAAAGCCACCGGCTCTGGAAACCTGATATACCAAGGCAAGCGAATCCAGCTATTTCCTGATTATCCACCGACTGTGGTAAATCGCAGGAGGGAGTTTACTCCGGCAAGGGAAATCCTGCGTAACAAACCGGACGTCAGGTACGGGCTTCTCTATCCAGCCAGGCTCATCGTCACTCACGGGGGTCAGCAGCACTCTTTCACCGACCCTAAAGCTGCACTGGATTACGCCAGGCGCCACTTCGGGGCTCCGGACGCGCGGCCGAAGGCGACACCTGACGGAGGATCTATAAACATTTAAGAGATACATGGCCTGGGCTGGCTGTTGATATAGGTTGGTGTACTTATCCTTTAACGTTTAATTGTCAGCCTATTTGAAGCAATTTCATTTTTCATTCCTTTAAGTTAACTTAAGTATTATTGAAGCATTTTTTCAGAGCTCTGTCTCCTGCTTTGCTAAGCTGTTTTTTTTCCTAAATTCACTTTAAGGGAGATGTTTTGGAATATTATGTTTAACTGGGTCTATACTCGGGGCTTTGATGTGCTTAAAGGTCTGATTGAGACGTGTTTTACTGCAATTCTTATTAGCCATCTTTCAAATGAGCTCACTTTTTGTTATATGCTTATGTGTTTTCCATACTCTAGTTAGATTATGTAAACAAGCTGCAGAGCTACCAGTTATGTGTTAGGAGTACTATAGATAGTAGGAGCTTTTCGCCTCCGCACCGGAAACCGCAAGGCTTTCTTGCCTGCAGTCTCCATCGTTTGGGGATGGGGACCTGGGCATGGGACTTGGGTGAGTTGTTATATTGTTGTCTGTTGAGGGTATGTTTGTATATTTGCTTTTATTGTTTTTGTTTTTTTTCTCTCCACTTTGCAATTGCCTGGGCCACTGCACTTTCCAGTTTGTACGGGATAGATGGCGGATAATGGTTTGACTCCAGATAGACCTAACTCCACAAAATTCTTGTCCTGGAATGTAAAGGCTATGAACAGCCCTGTCAAAAGGTCAAGAGTTTTTTCTCACCTCAGAAAGTTAAATGCAGATGTCGTTTTTTTACAGGAGACACACTTACGCATCAAAGACCACCATAGGCTTAAAAATCAACATTATAGTCAGGTCTTCCACTCAGATTTTGACTCCAAAGCCAGAGGTGTTGCAATCCTCATAAATAAGAGGATACATTTTTCCACCACTAACATTATTTCTGACAGAAATGGGAGATATTTAATTATTACTGGTATGGTTTGGCAAACTCCTGTTGTATTGGTGAATGTATATGCTCCCAATTTTGATAATGCTGCGTTCTCTAACAGCTTGCTGAGCAAAATCCCATGTCTCAACACCCACCTTTTAATACTGGGAGGGGACTTAAACTGTGCTATTGACCCATCCTTAGACCGCTCTTCTCCCACCACGTTCTCTCCGTCCACTATGGCGAGGTCATTTTCTGACTTTATGTCTCTGAATGGCCTTGCCGACCCCTGGAGATATAATAATCCTCAGTCTCGTGATTACTCCTTTTCTCTCATGTACATCATTCTTTTTCTCGCATTGACTATTTTTTCATTGACCATAAATTGCTGCCCAAGGTTACCTCTTCAGAATATTTACCAATCATCATCTCTGACCATGGTCCTTTAACTCTGGACATATCTCTGTCTACTCAACCTCGTACACCTTCACGGTGGAGATTCAATTCACTCCTGCTCTCTGATGCCAAGTTCTGTAGTACAATCTCCACTGCCATTGATGACTTTCTGTTTTCTAACAAGACAAGCTCCACCTCCCATTCTCTCCTATGGGAGTCGCTCAAGGCCTACCTCAGAGGGCAAATCATCTCTTATGCCTCTTATTTTAACAGGACCCGTAGAGCTAGGCTGGACGAGCTCTCTAAGGCGATACTTGAGTTAGACCGCCAATATGCTTCGACCCCGTCCCCAGATCTTTATAAACAGCGCCTGAATCTCCATTCGGAATTCAATCTTCTATCTACTCAAGACGCAGAGCGTTTGCTACTGCACTCAAGGGGAACATATTATGAACATGGCGATAAGGCTAGTCGATTGCTCGCGCACCAATTAAAACGCAAAGCAGCCTCCCGATTAATTCCTAAAATTCTAGACTCCTCTAACAACTTGACCTCTGACCCAGCACAGATTAATGATGCCTTTAAAAGTTTTTACTCTACCTTGTGTAAGTCGGAGATGCCATCAGACACCACCAATATGACTCAGTTTTTGGAAGAATTGACGATTCCCTCAGTTCCACCTGAGGTTGCGGATGACCTTGATTCCCCTCTCACTCTTGATGAGGTTATGCAATCCACCAGGTCAATGCAGAGTGGTAAGGCCCCAGGACCTGATGGGTTCCCTCCTGAATTCTTGAAAAAATGTGATGCTAAGTTGGCCCCTCTGCTTTTAGCCATGTACAATGAATCGCTTGGTAACGGCTCACTTCCACCCACCTTGACACAGGCTTCAATAGCTCTCCTCTTAAAAAAGGATAAGGACGCGACTCTGTGTAGCTCTTATAGGCCGCTCAGTCTCCTTAATGCTGATGTCAAGATACTGGCTAAGGTCCTTGCACGACGGCTGGAGGTAGTCGTACCAGAAATCATTTCTGAGGAACAAACAGGCTTTATACAGGGGAGATACTCATTTTCGAATATACGTACACTTTTCAACATAATTTACTTTAAGCAACCCTCTACCCTTCCTGAGGTGGTCGTCTCTCTTGATGCCGAGAAGGCATTTGATCGGGTAGAATGGGGATACTTATTCTCTGTCCTTAAGAAATTTGGATTTGGGAACACATTATGCTCTTGGATTCGTCTTTTGTACTCTTCTCCCCAAGCTAGTGTATGCACCAATGATACTCATTCAAGCTATTTTGCCCTTGGACGTGGTACACGACAGGGTTGCCCCCTATCCCCTATACTGTTCGCACTGGCTATTGAACCTCTTTCTGTGGCTCTACGTGCCTCTACCTCTTTCCGGGGGGTGACAAGGGAGGGCAGGGAACATAGGCTATCTCTTTATGCAGATGATTTACTGCTTTACATTGAGAATCCGGTCGCCTCTTTGCCCTCTGTTGTCACAACTCTGGACAACTTTGGCTCTTTCTCCGGCTACAAGCTCAATCTTCAAAAGAGTGAATGCTTCCCAATAAACACAACTGCACTACAGCTCCGACAATCCGATCTGCCCTTTAAAATATGCCACTCTGGTTTCACCTATCTTGGAGTAAAAGTAACTCGCTCATTGTCCGCCTTGTTCTCTGCAAACTTCGCTCCCCTCCTTGTTCAAATGAAATCAGATTTCCAGAGATGGGCTAACCTACCTCTATCGCTGCTAGGCAGGATAAATGCAGTCAAAATGAATAGCTTACCAACATTTCTGTATTTGTTTCAGACAATCCCACTTTATTTACCTAAATCCTTTTTTAAAACTGTTAATCAAGCTGTCACTACATTCATCTGGGCAGGTAAGGTGCCCAGGGTCAGTAGATCCCTACTTCAACAATGCAAACTAAGTGGAGGTCTTGCGCTACCTAACTTCTTGTACTATTACTGGGCAGCAAACGTTCAAAAACTACCATTCTGGCTGTGTGCTCCAGATGTGCCATGGTGCCACCTGGAGGCTCACTCCCTCACCTCGACTTCGCTACCTGCTCTTCTCCCCAGTCAAGCCTCTCTCGCTTTACTAGTAATCCCATAGTCCTTTCTACACTGAAGATTTGGTACCAATTTCGCAAGCACTTTAAGCTTTCCTCTGCATCCCTTCAGGGTCCAATCAATATGAACCATCTCTTCCCCCCATCTTTAATGGACGGTGTTTTCTCTCTCTGGAAAAGGAAAGGCATAAGGTCATTCCAAGACCTTTTTGTAAATGACACTTTCCCTAGCTTCCAGACCCTGGCTTCTAGATTCTCTTTACCAGCATCCCATCTTTTTCGCTATTTTCAGGTCAGGCATTTTGTCTCCTCCCATTTTCCTAACTTCCCCACTCTCCCTCCCAAACAATCCTGGGATGACCTCTTGAAATTAATGCCAGGAGAGAGGGGGTCTATCTCCAAAATCTACTCGCATATTATGTCACTAGATACATACTCTATGAGCAAAACTAAAATGGCTTGGCGGCAGGAATTGAACTTGGAACTACCCGAAGACTGGTGGGATAGGGCAATTGACAGAGTGCGAACTTCCACCTCATGTGCTCGCCTTGGGCTCATACAGTTTAAAGTTTTACATAGATCACACTTTTCCAAATACCGGCTATCCAAAATATACCCCAATGTAAATGACAAATGTGACAGATGCCATCTATCCCCCTGTGACCTTAGTCATATGTTTGCCCACTGTCCCAAATTAAAAACTTACTGGCAATCAATCTGCAAAACCCTCTCAGATGTTCTCAAGACCACCCTGAAGCCATGCCCCTTAATAGCCATCTTTGGTGTCCCTGCAGATTTGTCCTCATTAACCTCCAAAGAAGCAGATATTGTCTCTTTCACAACCCTCTTGGCCCGTCGCAGGATTCTCCTCAACTGGAAGTCCAAACATCCTCCCTCTATTTCTGCCTGGCTAACAGATGTGATGTTCTTTCTTAAGCTTGAAAAAATTAAGTATTCCTTAAGGGGCTCCAATGAAAAATATGTCTCAAAGTGGCAACCGTTCATATCTTTTTTTAATGCCCTACAAAAGCTCCCCTCAGATGAGGAACTATAACCTAATACTGGCATAAACAATACATTGCCCTGTATAGGAGGTCATGATGTGGTCCAGGCAATTTGCACATTTTTGCAATTCTCTCATTATTTTATTTTATCTTTTTCATTTACTGTATTGATTTGATTCATTAATTGTTGTCCTTTTATATCTCTATGCCTTATGCGTCGACATATTTCTCGAACGTATGTATAAGTATTACAGTTGTTACTGATGTTATTACCATGCACTAGCGACCAATTTATTGTGTTTTTTTGTTTATTTTATTTGTTGCTATTGTTTGTATCACCCTCTCTGTTGTGGGTGGGTGGGTGGGGTGGGGGGAGTGTACTGTGTGTCTGTTTTTTGTACTGTGATGTAATAAAAAAAATTATTAAAAAAAGAAAAAAAAAAAAAAAAGATAATGGCGTGGTGTTGTTGCAGGAAGTCCCGACGGAGAATAATTTTGCTGTAGTACATCTCACAGCATTACGTGTTGATAGAAATCAACACGTAATGAAATAAGACTCCACGGTTTGATGATTGATATGTGTGTGGGCTGTCTTTCATTTTGTAACACAGAACAATGGGGGATATCCACCGTTATCCACAATGTAAAGTAATTCACACAGCCTCTTCCCTCTTCTCTATGTGAGGAGCAGCAGGTTCAGCTTTCAGAACAAAGTAACAAAAAACTAAAATGGCATTCATTTTTTTAAATATGTCGTGTAGTAACAGATTTATTTATTTTTCTTCTCAAGAGAGTACCAGAATGTGTATTTTATGTTAGTATTTCAAAAAATCTCCTGGGGGAGAATCCCCCCAGACCCCCCTGCAGGGGTTGGGTTTTCAGCATGTCAACTTTTTCACTTGTGGGGACATTGCAGGATTGGCTCCAGGTCGCCCTTTTTATTTACTACATGACAAATGTGCCTTTTTATTTCATACAGTTCAATTTGGATTGAGAGAGGGAAATAATCTAAACCCCAAGCGTGGCGTTTCACTATCACTGTATGTAGTTACATTGCAAATACTGACTTGAGCCCCACCACTGTATGGGTTAGCCCTACCATAGACTACCCAACACAAATACTCTGGAGCCGCCACTGTTTGCGGTCTACAATGACAGAGAAGAGCCTGTCAAGTTTGGCTGTACTCAGCATTGAATCAAAACGCACCATAGCTTTAAATCTTAATAAGTGAGGCGTTTTGCTGATCAAGATGGTAATCGCCACATTCAGCAGTTATAGGCATGCCAACTTGATGCTCTGCTCACGAATGAGTCGATGAGAATAATAAACTGTTAAGATGACCTTACGTGTGTAAATATATTTTTCTTCTTTGTGGGGGTCTACCCCCAAAAACAGTTTCAAGTCCTGAGAAAGTCAAATAAGACGGTGTGTAAAACTTCACTGCCCAGTCAAAAAAAAGTAACCACTTTGATTTAACTAGGCCAGTAGGTAAGGACTTTCCACTGGATATTAACTGCAGCGATGTTTATGTTTTAGCTGAATACACGTTTTTTAACCCTAACTGATTTTTAGTCACTTCTAGTTTGTTCTTTCTGATGTAAAGTCCAGGTTGTAACTGTTTGCAATGAAGTTGTGGGGCGCTGAACTGTTCCTTTGAATATTTTGATATATGATCGTAATTACTTGTCTTTCAAATTTGAAGGAGGGTGAGCAAGCATCTTGAGGAACTAAATTATCTCCTCCAAAAAATATAGTTTATTTAATAATAACACTGAATATATGAATCATAACAGTGATTGACAGCTGATAGGAATAATATGATTGTTAATATTATCATATTCATACAGACAAACATCGATGAGACAGTTAATTAATGTACTTATTGCAGCAGTCTGCATAGATTTGGTACCCCTGCTGGTCTTAGAGTGAAACAAACTCATTGAGTTATTGTTCAGTTAAAATTCATTAAATGATGTCTGCCACCTTATATATTTCTATTTAAGGCTTTACTGATGTGCCACAATAATGTCACCTAATGTTATTGAGTTAAAATATCAATATTGTGGCTTTCAAAGTTAACATTAATTGATATGACTGTGATTAAATCAGCATATACTTCTGCCAGGGGACGCCACCCCTCAAAATCTCCTGCCACCCTCTTGCCACCCCATGAATATTTGTCTAGATCCGCCCCTGTCTGGCTGTCAAGCTTGAGTTCAGGGTCCATTTTTATCCCAAGATTTGTGATCGTAGGCCTGGTGGAGTGGCCCAGGGATCCTAGGTCTATAGGAGTGGTCCGAGGGGCACCAAAAACCATCACTTCGGTTTTGTCTTAATTTTCTGTGAAACCCACCAGTTGGTGTTGATTCTAAGTAGTGAAATATGGAGTAATTTGATCCATTCTTTCTCTGCTTATACATATTAATTTACCAGGTGCTGAGAACATATGTTACAGAATTGTTATAGTCACTCAATAGTAGGTGTTTTATTTGAGAAGGTTATATTATTGCTATCTAAGTAGTCAAATAAATGCCCACAATTCACAGGTCACAATGTACACATTAAGTGGGCAGAAATTGTGAATAAAACAAAACAACAATGCATTGCACTAGAGGGGATGCATTTTTTAAGGATTGCACTGTTGTGCTAAAACACGTTAAATCAGGACACTATACCAATAGCAAGTTTGTATCCCTTACTGCTAAAAAACGGCAGCAATCTTCTGTATTCATCACTTCAGTGCATACAAAAAAAGAGAAGCAAAACTCCACATGGTCCGATGATCAGGGGACAAGCTGACCCTGCGGATGCCTAGATCCTCTTGTTTCCTGACACTGGCTCTGTAGCGTCAAAGGCTAACAACAATGATGCCCCTTTCACACGAACACATTCTCACTACCAACTCGGCCTATGTTGACGTTATGTCAGGGTCCCTGTCATCACTTTCCAATGCAAGGGGGGGCCCTTTAGCGTCGAGTTTCAACTATCAAGGAGTCCCATTGACTTGCATAGAGCTCCCTAAACGTTGGTAATAGACGAGTTGGGATCGCGGCAAAATGCTCTCCGCAGACCCATTCTCACAGCATTTATCAACTTTTTTCTTACTCAATATCAAGCCACACTTATTGTTTTTACTTTTTTATTTTAATTGAATAATGTAGGACTTTTGTTGCCATCAATTATGGGGAGAGTAGGGGCTCAGAATACTGAAATCTGTATTGTTTCATCGTTTTTTCCTTCTAATTTTGTATTATTTTCTAAACCACACACTGTTACAGGTATTTACTCAACAATAAATAACACATAATTATCCTTGTGTTTATTTATTTGTTTGATTAATAAACACAAGTTGGAGTCCGTCAGGACCGAGGGTCGGAGCAGCTCATAGTAGTTGCTTTAGAGAATTCTACACCCGGAAGTAAGTATTCTCTCCGCTTCGCTTGACAAACCCTGTGATAGTCCTCAAGCTCTATGATTGGATGTTTGAGTGTGCGCCGAGGGTTACGCCGAGCGTCAAACAGCACTTTTAAATGGGATGGAACCACGGCAGACTGTCCAAAACTGGATTTGAACGGGTCCACCCCGTCCCCAGAACTACACATGCTGGCTATTGTGTTTCGCAACATGTTCTCTATGGCACGTCTCTACTGGGAATTGTAGTTTTAAAAGACGTTTTCGGATTTCCCATAATAAGAAGTTGCCAGTATTAAACTGTGTACATACCTGGAGGTTTAGAGGATAGGAAACACTCAAATTTAAAACATATGGGTGAAAATTGCTTGTGTCCATAATGGGCAACATTAATATATACCCACATGACAACTCATTGTTACTTTGTACTTCGACTCCACTACAGTTCAGAGGTTAACCTGGTAGTTTTTACTCCACTACATTTATTTTAGTTACTTTGCAGATTCTGATTAATGATGTGAAATATAAACAACCCTTACATCAGACTTTAGTTACACCTGAGTAAAATTCAGGGAAGGTGATGTCTGTATTTGCTTCCCCTGTCGCGAGTTCTGATCGCTCAGTGATGATACTTACAGTATAGCCTATTTCTAGAATCTGTGGAATCTCAGCTTGTTAGCTAAGCTTGTTTGTGCATATCCGATAAGTATATCGATTGATTTATACCTAGAGTGCGTTAGCATTTTTTCGCCATTTCCACAGCCCCACCTAAAATATTTTCCACCAGCCGCCACTGCTGTAGCATATTATTTTCGAATCAATCCTTTTTCAAATTATGAATTTCACACATAAAAAAAAAAGACATACATTTATTGGGGGTGCTATGGCTATCCTTGGGGGTGCTTCAGCCCCCCTGGCGCCGCCACTGGCTCTCGGATGGAATCAATATATGGGCTGCACAGGTGGTCATGTCCGACTATCACAAGTAGAATCATAATGAAAAATACGCCGGTAAAATGTGCCTGTAGAAAACGACTTATGCCACAATAGGGTAGTCAAGATAGTCAATTTAGCTTTGGTTTCTATGCTAACATCACCCATTTTATACCAGAGAAACTTTCATAACAGTGTTGTGATTGTTAAACAATTAACCACGGCACTCTGGAGAAAAGTATAAGGGTTGAGAAGTAGTTATTTAATTTAATCTGGCTTCATATGATTAAAAGCAACACGATCATCGACCTGGCGCAGTCCCCAATTGTTGTTATTGTGAGCGCCGTTGGGGAGAAAATCAGTGACGTAAACAGTGACGTCATGACGCAGCAGCGGCAGCACCAGTCGGGCTATGGGCGGTGTGAACAAAACGGGGGCTGAAAAGAAAACATTGTTCCGAACCAGTAGAGCGCATGCACGGAGCTAGAACGGGAACCGCGTCGGTGTGAAAGGGGCATAAGACAGATGTCATGGTGCAGAAAAACAGAAAGCAGGCAAATCAGACAACAGACAAAACCCACACCCTCTTTAGCCTCAGGCTAAATGCTGTTCCAAGAAAGACACCATATGAAAATAAAATACAAGTGTTGGGGCAAGACCAAGTGAGAGGGAGTAGGGCGGCACAAGGTCTTTGCTGACTATGGACAAAAAGTTATGTACTGTAGATTAATGATTGAAGATACACAAGGGCCAACCCACTAAGTTTCTCTAGCTTTCGAGGACATATGGAGCTTTATTGTTCTCTATGAAACAATATATTATATTGACAGATGACAGATAAAACTGTCAGAAGTGGCTATTATGTGGAGAACCATTTTCTGGTATATTTTGGAAAAAAGGTTGTATATCATCTGGCTTCAAATAGCCATATAAAATGGTTGTTAAAAAGCTTACATCTCTTAGTCAACAGAACTTTTAACAGATGATAAATAGCACAGATAGTATAAAACAGAATGGCAAGTCTGTGTCATACAGCATCCGGTAAAAAGGTGAAGAGTTGTGGCAGCATTTGCCTTTTGTGTTTTAATAGACATTGATTTGCAGTGAAATCATCGTTATTCAAGTATTGAAAAGCAATGTATAATTGTCAGGTGGGAGCTGGTGAGATGGAACAAAGATATCTCTCAACATTGCAGACATGGAATTGTTTAACTCAATTAACAATATGTGTTCCATAGTAATTGGTGTAATAACAAACATGATTGCCTTACATTTGAAACTTTCAGCTTAGTTTGTGTTTTTAGTACCCACCATAATGAGTTATATTAATAATTATGCGCTCATAAACCAATCTCAAAACACCTCTGAACTTTTTATGACCAACAAACTCACTTGCAAATATGTGATTATTGCCATTAAAGATGCACTATTCAAACAATAACCCGACACACACAACCATACCGAGGGCGTTTCATTGCGAGCTGAACCCATCTAATTTATCCCCCTTGATATACATCAATTACATATAAAACACTGATGAATCACATTAGGGGCAATGTATACCGGTGCATTAATCATGTAGTAGGCAATCAGAGATAATTTATGGCTTCTCCTGTGTTTCTAAATGATCTCTCTCCTGTCCCTGATTGATCCATTATTTGGTCGTAAGCAGAAACATGTTTGCCACATCAATCAAACGATTAATCGCAAATAATTGCTTCGACAGTCGAACATAATATACTGTGTGTGGGTTTATGTTGGATGCAATGGAGAGGAAAACAGGGTTTTAGCTTCTGTAGTTAGCTCGACTGTTCACCTTGCATACTCTGTCTTCCCCTTTTGTAACTAGAATATCAGATATGTACTGTTTTTGTACCTACTCTATTATCCTTGAGGTGAAGGTCAGAGAATAAGGACTATCACATGCTATTTAAAGAATATATAACAGCATGTCATTATGGCAATAGAACCAAACATGACAACAAAATAAAATGTCTTCCACATTGTTAACAGCTGAGATGGCAGAAAATAGTTAATGAGGAATGGGAGTTAGAGTTAAATAGTATTGAGGATATTACTTAGGATAATCTATGAACTACATTGCATTACTAAATGCAATGTAATGTAACTAGAAGCTTGACAACAATCTTTTGAAATTATTTGACTGGAATATGAATATTAGATTTTTTCAGAACTTTATTGATAGTTTTCATATTTGAAAACGTTTCAGAATTGGCTTTATATCGCTCACATATCACCTGGAAATGTCCATTACTTCTGAGTAAGTGTTTTCACCCCAACATGTGAGGGACTAAGACCAAATATAAATAAATAAAGCATACTTCAAACCCTCAAAGTCATGGTCTCATAGACTAAACCAGTCAACACTATGGAGTGCATGACGATTATGTTTTACTTTACTGTCTAATGCTAGAATGTGGACAGATTTAGGTTTGAAAAGCCCACTGTTAACAACTGTTTTCAGTGTATGTTACTAACTTTGTAAAATGAATGGAGAAAGTAACTAGCTCTATAGCATCAAATCAAATGAGGCAGTTAGCAAGTAGCTGGCTATCATTATCAGCTACAGTAAATACCTATATGTTTGCACTTTTCTTGACAATGGAGTCTAAAACTGTCAAGATCTGTCTGTGTTGTGTTTTGTCTTGTCTTTTTCTGTCTTTGGTTTCCTGTTTTGTTTTGAAAAGTGTTCACCTCCTGTTTTGCCTGTTGCCTTCTGTCTGTTTTCCCTCCCTGATTACCCGATTGTGTTTTCTCCTCCCTCCTCATTGTGTCTTGTTTGTATGATTAGTTTTGCGTGTATTTAAGTTCTGGTTTTTCTGTCTGTCTTTGTCGGTTCGTCTTGTGTTATGACTTGGTCTTCGGTGAGTGTTCTGTTCTGTCTTTGTGAATAGTTTAGCCTTGAAATAAAGGAGTTATTTTTGACACTTTAATCTGCATTTGGGTCCTGCTTCCTGCACACACCGTAACATTCACGGTTTGTTTTCCCGATCCTGATAGACCCAATTCCCTTTTTGATACCACACGCATCGGTGTGGTCCATCTGGCCTCAGTCCCTGCTTATCACCCAGTGTTTGCTACAGTCCAGGAGCCATTCGCTGGTACTCGTCTGGCTTTTGGAGGTCCACGGAGCCTCCAAACGGCTCCTAATAGGAGTCGCAGGTCCAGGCTAGCAGCCCTAGCCCCGGAGGCCATGCTTTCATTTAATTTAATTTCAAACCTTTATTTATACAGATAAAATCCCATTGAGATCATTGATCTCTTTTTCAAGGGAGACCTGCTCAAGTAGTTCCACATGAAACATAAAAACATAAATAGAACAACAAAAGGACATCATACAGCATCATTTACAAAATTATCCACATAAACAGGTACCAATAGCTTCCGATTGAGTAGCATCCAACCGAGCTTTAAAAACATTTAGTGGCACCAGATTGTTCAGTTTCCATTTAATTTGCAGACTATTCCAAGACAGAGGAGCTGCGCATCTAAAAGCTGTCTTCCCTAAGACAGTCCTAGCAGTTGGCACATTTAATAAAACCACAGCATTCGATCTCAGGCAGTAGCCACTTACAATTCTCCGTGAGATCAGGGAGCAGATATAAGATGGAAGTTTCCCTAGCATGGCTTTGTATATAAAAATGTACCAGTGACTGAGCCTCCGTACAGTTAGTGAAAGCAAACCAGCCCTTGCATACAGGGTACAGTGATGAGTTAATGCTTTACAGTTTGTCACAAATCTCAGTGCACTGTGATACGCAGCATCTAACTTGACCAGGCAATTGGCAGGTGCATTCATATAGACCAGATCCCCATAGTCCAGCACAGGTAAAAAGGTCACAGTGACTAGCCTTTTCCTGGCCTCAAGCGAGAAACAGGACTTGTTTCTGAAAAAGAAACCTAGCCTAACCCTCAGTTTTTTTTAGCAGGTTATTGACATGAAGTTTAAAAGAGAGACAAACATCAAGCCAGATACCAAGGTATTTGTAACAGGCAACAACTTCAGGTTTTGTTCCTTGCGTAGTTACAATATCTAAAACAGGCTCTGGTGTCTCTTTTGCTTTTGAAAAGAGCATTACCTTGGTTTTATCCACATTTAAAAGAAGTTTTAATTCAGAGAACTGAGTCTGAATAGTGTTAAAAACAGCCTGTAATTTAAAGGAGACCTATCATGCTATATTTAAATGATATAGTGTATGACCATACCTATATAAGGTATATTTATACATTTTATTTTTCAAAATACCAAACGGATCATTTTTTAGACATGCCTCGTTTCGCTCATTTTCGCTTTATTCCAAGCCCGTCTTTGAAAATTCTGAGCAGCAGCTGACCACGCCCCCCTGCAGAAGAGCAGGCATGAGCCGGCGAGAGTCACGTTACCATGCTTGCTGTGATTACGAGTGTCGAATAAACATGTCATCTCAGAGCAATGCATGTGTTCAAGCATATTATCAATTTGATCCAGAAACTGACCCTGAAGCAGCGGAGGTTTTGGTGGAGGTGCAAAAATCTCGGTTGCAGCAGGACGTTTCTGAATGGTTAGCTGACAAGCTGTTGTCCCTATTTATTTTACTCTGTTACGATGCTTGCTCCTTATTCCGTTCATATTTTGGCTAATTAGCAAGAATGCAATGTGTACAGTTTGTAACGCAAAAACAGCGATATATATATATATATTTATAAAGGGAGACATTCATATTTTCAGCATATATACAATGGCCTCATTGCGTTTATTAATAGTTTACAGTCCTTTTCTTCCAACATCCTGCAACAACCGTTGGAAAGTTGAATAACTTAGGATGATAAAAAGTATAACTCCAACAACACCTCAGTTGTCAGCAATGTGTGTAGTTTCATGTGTTTTTAAAAGCTCAGTTATTGACTTCTTTGTGCAAATTGCGCCACGATGCCTTCTGAACGGAGAATGTGTGCTGCATGGAGATACCACAGGTAACATTTTTGATAGCTTTACTAAGTTGTCTGTTTAAATACATTTTTCACATGTCATTCAATATCTGTTTATCACAATGTGTCAAGACGGATGCAGTAACTTGAGGACTCTGTAACCTGTATGGTGGACCATCCTGGATTGGAGCCTGTGTGCCTAAATGTGTTCTCCCTGCAGAATGCGTTGCATATTTACAGAGCTGAACATGGTGGACTACAGTTGAGGCAAATAGAGCAGTGAGTGGTTTGTTTGTTTTGACTGAAATTGTAAAACGAATGCTAATATTGTTCATGGAAATAAATACTGGTGTATATGGCTTTATGCAATCTTTCATTCTGTCATTGTACTATTATATACTACACAGCAATGGCATAACACACCCATGTGTACGACAAAAAGGTCCACACACACACACAACCTTATGCTTTTGAAATCAGAATATTCTTTACCCATCCAAACATGAATAATCACGACACATTTTGATATCAACTTGGAACTTTATTGTCAAAATCAACGGTTAAAAAAACCCATACAAAAAAACTAAATGTAGCCTACTTGTATTTTGTATAAATGACACTAAATATTTTTACAGAAGCTTTGTGAGCTGGTGCTGGGGCTTCCTTGGACGCAGGATCAGAGTGGTGATTCAGGCCTGCGTTGTCCTCAGGATACGCAGGGAGTTTCCTGATCCGTGAAATGTCGATGTTGGGTTCAGACAGCAGCCAAATTGAACCGTGTAGCATACCCGGCGATGACCTCCTCCCTGTCAGGTCGCTCATAATGGTGCAGGGTCCACAAAGACTTGGTCGAAGATGAGGTCCATCAAGTTGGCCACGTAGGGCTGTGCAATGGTAACAAAAACACAACAAAAAATGTGGTTTAGATTAGTATATGCATGTAAAAAACTGAAACTTCTTTCTAATTTTTTCATTTTATATTTGTAAATAGTTGTATAATAAATATGTTAAACACTTACGGAATGTGGGGTCAGTCTTTACTGGTTTTGCTCTGCATTCTCCCTTCATGGCCTTTGGGAACTGCAGTTAATTAGTAAGTACTGTATGTGAGGTGCTGGCCTGTAAAGAAGAACACATAGTTAGAACAAAATCATCTCAACTTAGTATTCAGGATGAGAAAATACTATTTGGATAAATATAGTCTGAAATCCCAAAAGATGGGGCTAAAACTCTCTATTTAGCAAAGCTCTCTATTTAGCAAAGCCTTTGCTTAGCCTTTTCCAATCTGAGTTAGTTTTGAACCGTAACGTGCATGCTGTGTTTCTGACTCAATGCAGGTGATGTGTTGGAGAGGGGCTGAGCTCAGTAGACTGACTGTGATGAGTGCTAGCCACTAATTAGCCTGTTGCTAGAGGTAAGGCCTTGTCAACAACAACAGACCGACGGGGCTTTAGCTCAGTTTTACTCGTGGTGTGTGTCCCCCCTCGCATACATACACAGTGTTGTATCCTAACACACCCCCATTTATATTCATGTGCGCAAACAAGTAAACACACAAAAGCTTTTACATATAATGCTGCAAAACACGGCATGTCTCATTAGCGTAGCGTAGCGTAGCTTAGCTTACAGATCGATGATATCTGATCGTTCTTACAGACTACAATCACAAAAGCGTTTACATATAACGCTGGAAAAAACGGCACTTGCCTACAGAAGATTACGTTTGTTATTATAACTTACTCAATATGATTGTAGAGGATACAAAATACTAATAAATAGGAGAATAAATACTTGTGTTATCGCCTAGGGCGTGGCTTTACAGCCTTCACACAGATCACCATTACGGCAGTATGTCTGAACATGTTAGCAAATGCCTGATAATTCAAATGACAAAGCAAAGACTGCGGAGCGTACAAAATAAAATGCTACAAAAATATATAAACACCTAACCGATTACTATTTGGGTTTGAGGCGACATTGATACGGCGAAGCTACATGCTACATGCTACAAGCTAGAGATAGCTTTATCAGGAAAAACACCGCTAAATAAAAACTTACAGCTTCAAAATTGGATGTGTCCTCACTGGCCTGGTCCCGGATGGTTGGTATTGATCCCGTGTTTAGCATTAGTTTGGAGGCATATCCGTGTTGGACTTGAGAGAAGTTAATAAACATGTCCGTGGTAAAATGTTTGGAACACACAAACAGAAATCTTCCGTGGTCTTCTGGCACATGTCCCTTGTAAATGAAGTCTAGCCACAGATTCATTTCTTTTTCCACTGATGGCATTGCATGCAGTCCCCTGTCCCGAGTCTTGCAGCCAACAACAGCACAACGTTTAACTGGCTTAGACATCCTGGCAAGAGCAGGCAAAAACACAGATGTGACTGGGGTGTTGATTATTTAGCCTGCCAATAGCCTATATGCGAATGAGAGGTTTGGCAATGCACGTGGCCGTGGCTCATTCCCCTGATAGGTGGAGAGTTGACCAATAAGAGGAGCACTTCTTTGTGACGTAGAAAAGTATTGGAATCTGGATCTGTTTTTTTCAGATCCGTTGCAGCCCCTTTTTTAGAGATTTGGCGAAGGAGGAAAATAGAGAGGATTGTGTTTTCTGACACTTGGCGAGTTCCCTGGAACACCGGGGACACATATTCATGTATAAAAGACATACAAAGGTGCATTTTGCATGATAGGTCCCCTTTAACAACAGCCTCCTTAATGGTGGGACCTGCACAATACATCACAGTATCATCCGCATAAAAATGTAAAGTAGCTTCATCCACATTATCCCCTACGCTGTTAATATATATGGAGAATAAAAGTGGTCCTAAAACAGAAACTTGTGGTACACCATTAGAAATGTTTAACCACTCAGAAGACAGCCCATCAAAGTGAACACATTGGGACCTTTCAGAGAGGTAGTTCACAAACCACCCCACTGCAAGGCCGGATATGCCAATACTTAGTAGCCTCTGCTTTAAAATGCGATGATCAACGGTGTCAAACGCATTGGAAAGGTCAATAAACAGAGCTGCGCAACTCTGCTTATTATCTAAAATACTAGTAATGTCATTCACCACTTTCATTGTGGCAGTGATGGTGCTGTGTTTCTTTCTGAATCCTGACTGATGTTTAGACAGGATGTCATTTGTACATAAAAACTCCTTTACCTGTTCACTCACTAGGCGTTCAAGAACCTTAGCCAGAACTGACAATTTAGAGATTGGCCTATAGTTATTTAAAATAGTTGCCTCCCCTCCTTTCAGTAAAGGCAAGACATAAGCAGACTTCCATACTTTTGGAATTGTAATTGTGCTGAGGGAGAGGTTAAAAAGAGAAGTAAGAGGTGGAGCAATAAAATCTGCAGCTATCTTTAAAAAGAAAGGTTCTAAGTTGTCCGGGCCAGCCGGTTTCCTAGGATCTAGCTTAGATAAGGCTTCATGAACAACATTGACAGTAAAAGGAGTAAAACTGAAAGGGTTTTCCAGACCACGTTGTTCAGAGTCACAGACTGTAGTGTTCACAGAAGCAGAGTTAGTCACAGAATCAAACATAGAACCGCAGGACACAAAATGCTCATTAAAGCAATTTAGCATAGTGGCCCTGTCAGGCTTGGAATTTCGTCATTTTAGGGGCAAGGCCATTTGGCCTTCCCGTTCACATTTTTTTTAAGGGCACAAAGGCCACATGACAGGGCACAAAGGTTGTTTGGTTAAATTACGCTGGTCAATCAACATGACTGAAAAGTGTAGCACTAACGTCAACACCAGTCGTTTTAGAAATGGCTGAATAGCAATAGTATTTCTTAAACGTATACGTTAAGTTCAGCCATAAACCACATAAGTCAGTCAGGGGTAGACAGTAAGGGTAACATTATATTATCACTGGCCCCATCATTGTAAGCACTGGCCCGGAGCATTCGTCCACCAAAAAAAAATCGACTAATAATGAAGAAAATTAACACATTTGTTGCAATAATTTATGCACTAACTACATTACTACTTGTACTACAACATTTTAATCATCAGTTCCTCCTCATTTTCCTCAATTGTTCATATTTGGTTTATTAAAATAATGATATTGTGGTCATTGTTAAAAAATGTCTGCTATTATTATGAGTATTATTATTTGTATAATGCACTTTCTGCCTTCCTGTCATTAGGAGTTAGACATGTAATGGCCATGTAATTGATTTGATTAGAACCTTCATTATCCTAAACTGCTGGGACATTTAGCCAATACCTTTATATTGTCTACTCTTCACTTACTTGTCAGCATAGGTCGGCATTGATGTACAGAGCCGACAGAAGACCTTGTTTATACTGGCATCATATTGAGAGGTGCAGCCAGTGACGCGTCCTGAAACCAGGAAGTAAGCTGCTGGTTCCCTTGACAAAAAGCAATGGAATTTCTCCACAGGGTTTTGGAAAATAGCTGGAAATAAGGTCTGTGGAAAACAAACCTGTTTGATAAATGCACGTTTTGTTCAGCCGGATAATCTCCACATGTCTACCCTACTTTTATAATTGTCGAATCATAAATCTAATCGATAGATTATAAAAGGGTTTTAGGACGCGGCACTGCAGCCAACTCCCTGTCACTCCTTTAACTCCTCCGGTGACTTTCTTTTATTTGAAGATTGTTTTTTGCACGGCGCTTGGCCGGTTACCGCTCGTATTAAAAACATTTTGGCGAATGGTTAGGTGGCGCGATAGTCTGTAGTGAAGAAGGAGCGCCCTCCCGCTCACCGGAGCCTGCTCGCGCTGTGCTCCGCAGCAAACAGCTGTTTGCTTTCCCCCCCAACAACGACAACCGACTAACTAAGTTGCTAGTCAAAATACCAATACCACAGGACATTTTGTTTTACTTTTGACAGGGGCACAAAGGCCACTTTGGCCATGAATTGCAATTTTTTTAACAGGGCATCACGGCCAAGGTGCGGGGCAACGACGGCCATGGCCGTCGTGGCCGTCGTGAAATTCCCACCCTGGGCCCTGTTCGATATAGAGCCAGATGCTGTGGTAAGGCACGGAGGTAACTCATTACGAATCTCACCGGTTGATATCGATTTTATTGCTTTCCAAAATTTCCTAGGATTATTTAGGTTTTCTGTGGTAACTGACACTAGTAAAGTACTTCGACTTTGCACTTTTGACATTTGAAGTGAAGCTATTCCTTAGCTGCCTAAAACGCAGCCACTCTATCTCTGAGCCTGATTTCCTAGCCTTTGCCCAGGCCTTGTTTCTCTCATGAAGGAGACGAGACAGCTCAGCAGAAAACCAAGGATTGTCTCGTCCCTTTACTCTAAATTTAAGCAGGGTTGCATGTCTATCAATGATCTCCATAAAACCAAGATAAAAATAAGACCATGCGGTTTCCACATCAGCACACAGATCGATTTGACCCCAATCAAAATCAAACAGATCATGCACAAAACCCTGCTCCACAAAATGTTGTATGTCTCTCTTGATGATAATGCGAGGTTTAACCTTTTGGACCTTAGTGTCCCTAATTGTGGCTACAACACAGTGATCGCTCAGATCATTTGCAAATACTCCCACAGATTAATATTTATGGGGAACATTAGTTAAAATTAGATCAATTAGGGAGTATTTATTAGGGGACTTAATATTTGGGCGAGTAGGACTGTCCACAATCTGAGTAACATTCAATGAGATACAAAGGTTTTTAAAATCCTCTGACACTGCAGTTAACCAGTCCCAGTTAAAATCTCCAAGTAGGACTATTTCCTTGTAGTCTAGTTGTGATAAAAGATTTGCTAGTGAAGACAAGGAGTCTTTGACAGCTGAGAGGGGTCTGTAAGAACTCACTACCATGACCTGTTGACACTTTGCCACTTCTATATTTAAGGCTAAAAATTCAAATTGCTTACTGATCGATTTGGAAACTAATGTGGCTTTGGGCTCCAGTACAGGCCCCAGCAGCCATGGTTCCAGCCCCAGTTCTGGCCCCAGCAGCCATGGTTCCGGCCCCTGTTCTGGCCCCAGCAGCTATGGTTCCAGACCCAGTTCTGGCCCCAGCAGCCATGGTTCCAGCCTCAGTTCTGGCCCCAGCAGCCTTGGTTCCAGAACCAGTTCCGGCCTCAGCAGCCATGGTTCCGGCTTCAATTCCGACTCCAGTACCGGCCCCAGCAGCCATGGCACCTGCTCCAGTACCGGACCTTACAGCCATGATTCCGGCTCAAGTACCGGGCCCAGCAGCCATGGTTCCGGCCCCAGTTCCATCCATGGTTCCGGCTCAAGTACCGGCCCCAGCAGTCATGGTCCCGACTCCGGCTCCTCGTCACCTGTTGACTCATTGGCCGACGCCAGCTCCCCGAGTCCTGTCGGCATACCGGCCGACTCCAGCACCTCGTCTGCTGCTGGCTCTTCAGCCGACGCCAGCTCCCGTGTCCTGTCGGCGTACCGGCCGACTCCAGCACCTCGTCTCCTGCTGGTTCCCCAGTCACCTCTCGAGTCACCTCTCGAGTCACCTCTCGAGTTCCCTCTCAAGCCCTCTCTCGAGTCCCCTCTCCAGTCACCTCTCGAGTCTCCGTTCAAGTTCCCTCTCGAGATCCCTTTCAAGTCACCTCTCAAGTCAACTCTCAAGTTTCCTCTCGAGTTCCCTATCAAGGCCTCTCTCGAGTTTCCACTCAAGTCCCTACTCATGTGCCGTTGGAGGTCCCGCAGACTGCTCTTCTGCCGGGGGTCCTGCCAACCCCATGTCCTGTGCCGTTGGAGGTCCCGCAGACTGCTCTTCTGCCGGGGGCCCTGCCAACCCTATGTCCTGTCCCGTTGGGGGTCCCGCCGACTACTCTCCTGCCGGGGGACCTGCCAACCCTATGTCCTGTACCGTTGGAAGTTCCGCTGGGGGTCCTGCCAACCCTTTGTCCTGTCCCGTTGGGGGTCCCGCCGACTACTCTCCTGCCGGGGTACCTGCCAACCCTATGTCCTGTCCCGTTGGGGGTCCCGCCGACTACTCTCCTGCCGGGGGACCTGCCAACCCTATGTCCTGTCCCGTTGGGGGTCCCGCCGACTACTCTCCTGCCGGGGGTCCTGCCAACCCTATGTCCTGTGCCGTTGGAGGCCCCGCCGACTACTCTCCTACCGGGGGTCCTGCCAACCCTATGTCCTGTCTCGTTGGGGGTCCCGCCGTCTACTCTTCTGCCGGTGGTCCTGCCAATCCCTTGTCCTGTTCCGTTGGAGGTCCCGCCGACTACTCTTCTACCGGGGATCCTGCCAGCTCTATGTCCAGTCCAGTTGGAGGCCCCGCCATCACCTGTCCTGCCGGGGGTACTGCCAACCCCTTGTCCAGTTCCGTTGGAGGCCCCGCCATCATCTGTCTCGCCGGGGGTGCTGCCAACTCCTGGTCCTCTTCCGTGGGGGATCCTGCCGAAGCCTGTCCCACCGGCACCGCCGTCCGCCCGAGACCCCTTCCTTGAACTCTGCCTTGCCCCCGGGCCGTCCGCCCGAGACCCCTTCCTTGAACTCTGCCTTGCCCCCGGGCCGTCCGCCCGAGTCCCCCTTTTTGAACTCTGCCTTGCCCCCGGGCCGTCCGCCCGAGACCCCTTCCGGGTCCTCCGCTGTCAGCCCAAGCCCGTCCTCCAGACCCCCTCCACCCACCCTGTTGGAATTAGTTTTTAGTTTTGTCTTTGTGAATAGTTTAGCCTTGAAATAAAGGAGTTCTTTTTGACACTTTAATCTGCATTTGGGTCCTGCTTCCTGCACACACTGTAACAAAAACTAATTTAAATGTGATCAAATATTACAATTTCGAATATGCATGTGATTTGGTTAGCTGTTGATAATGTAGTGGCTGCTGTTTATGGCTGCTTTATCTTGTTTTGATGCTATTCCTCCCCCTGAAGCCAAAAAGCTGACTAATGCAACTTCCAGTTTTCCCTTTCCCACTTTGTATTGTATCAGCTGACAGCATTCCTCACTTTATTCCTCCCTGTTTTCCTGCCTCCCATTTTACTTCAGTCTAAGAATCCCACAAGAAACATGAACCTCCATTCCGTCTCTCCTCCCGCCCTGCTGCCTTTCTGCACCTGCATCCTCGCCCTCTTCCCTTCTTCTATCCATTCATGTCTGTCAGGCAATTACCACCTCCATTCCTCCTCTCCATTGATTTTCCCCTCTTCTTCTGTTCATCTCTTCCCTCTTCCATCCCCTCTCGCTCTCACATCCATTCTATCTTCCCCCTTTACTTTCTTTCCCTTTCTTCATCTGTCCACGTCCTTTGTGTGGTTCATGTAGAAAATAACCCCCTCTGTTGTTCTTTCCCTTTCCATCTCTTCCTCCTTTCCAGTCTCAATTTTTCACCTCACACCCATGAACCCACTGAGCCCCACCCTACCCTGTGTCTGCTGCGAGCTCTCCGTAGACATTAGCTGTCTCCATTCTGCCTCACTGAGCTAAATTATTCCACAATAAGTCACTGGGCTAATTCACTGACATAATCACCTCATGCATTTGAAATGTAAATGATTTCATGAGCGCCTGCACCGCTCCCTCATTAAAGAATCCCTCTCAAGACTCAAACACGCAGGTAGGGGCACGCAGGAAAGCAAGTACAACTTTCACCTGTGTGTAGTGGCATCATGTATTAAGACTTTATGGTGTGTGTGTGTGTGTCCTCATTTGTCAGAGAAGGGAATATATTTTAAACTGACAAGCATGTGTGTTCCCAGCATCACCGTCCCGGCCCACCAATCGATCAATATACTTCCTGATGAACTGGTATTGGCTTAATCATGGTCCTCTTTTGACCCCCAATGTCAAAGTACGGCTGCAATATGAAGATGTCCTTCAGTAGGCGACACCCCACAGACCAACACACTCTCACTCCCTAAGCGTCCAATAGCGACGTTTGGTCAGTGTCCGTGGCATCCAATTGTGACGCTTCTTGGCTCCTTCAGCGTCATAAAGGGACGCAAATAGCTTTCAACTGATTGCAATGTATTCCCATCTGCGTCGGGATTTGACGCTCATGGAAGCACGGCATTCGTTTATGTCGGCTGCCCTTAAAGGCAATGTGAGCGTCCATTCCCATTGGATAACGGAGAATTGTACACCCGGAAGTAAGTATTCCTCTTACTGTCGATTGATTTTACAGTGATATCTGCACTACTCATCGACTAAAAAACACCAGATTATCCTTGTTAATTACACAACATTGATTGGTTTAGATTGTGTGCAATGCTTTTGTATTTTTCCCCTTCGATTCGGAGAAACAAATATTTGTTCTGAGTAAAGGATGGCAGAAGACACTACACTACCCAGAATCCCCAGCTATCGTTTGGACTACACCATGTGCTCTGTTTGACAAACCCCGTTTTTTTCACCATTCATTCCGATGGCTGGCGTCTATGTCACATGATCTTCACATTTCTCCCTGCAGAAAAAGAAAACATGGCCGAACTTCGTTTTTATTCTCGGTGGAAAATGCCTATTTCAAAGTTAGTTTGGCCATTAAAATGCGTTTTGATGTCATTTGATGCGAGAAATATGAGTTGTTATTTCAGATTATGTGTGCAGTGGATGTACATGATCTTTAGTTTGCTAGTTATTACGAAGATTACTTCAGGAAATCGCGAAGTGTTCATTGTTACCAAGGTGGTTGCTAGGGACGCTGCTATCGATATTATTTCTGTTATGTTGTGTAACTGTTTAATGGTGTTATCTTTATTGCTATCCCCGTCAACGTATAGTGTTGGTCCACAGCCTAAACATATTAGTTTAACAAAATCCACATCTAAAGATAGCCTACGTTATTTTCCCCTGTGCAATTCCAGTCTCACATCTCACAGCACATCGTCATTAACACAGACCGAAAACATTTAAAAATAATAATAATAATACTTTATTCCGAGTGTGCTTGCTTTTCTCTTTGAAAGTCATCACATAACGGCATTGTAATACACGGTTCGGGTGCATTACATATTACATATCTGCCGTAGTTCTGTATTTATAGAGCCCTGATGAGAAGACCTCTAGACAAACATGAGGAACTGAAAACGTGACGTGGATCATAAATATATCAGCCATTAAACAACATCTTACATTTCTTTTCACACAATACGTCTCCTTGCAGTATCAACACTAATTCGGCTCACTTTTATATTTGATCCAATTGGTAGATAGGCTGTATTTACACCATAAAGGTGCACAGCTGATATAAAGGGACACCTGGTGGTTAAAGCATGTTATTGAATTTAATTATTTTTATTATTAGATATTAATACGATCCCTATAAAGTATATTCATTACTCGTTATTCTCTACTGATAGTTAATTAAAGACTGTATATAATGACTATTTTGCACATCCCTTTCAAGATTTCAAGATTTTCTAAGGTTTCTCAATAGTGTATTACAAGACATCTATCAATATGTATGCATACCTCCAGCAATGTTAACTATGTTGAAGCACTTATTTTAACTGATATTATACATAATGTATTATACTCTTATAAGATGTATGTAGATATTTCATCTCCGGCCTTGTCAGGTATTGAACAATCAATAAATAAAGAACACAGAATTGTTGAATATAAAACACAGAATTTGTGTGATTATACTAAATGATTTTCAAATAAACACAACTGCATATTTAACTGTTACACATGCTGATGTAACGCAAATGTTCCAACTTGGGATCAATAAGGTATATCTTATCTTAAGCTGATCGATGGCTACTGCCATATTTGCAAAATGTGCCTCTGAACCTTGACAAGTGCATTTTTCAGGCTTATCAATTAATGTAATGTAATGTTATCACAGGGGTCACAAACATAAGACCAGCTGTTAAATAAAGCTCTTCTGACCTTAGCTGGCATGTGTGTATATATATTAATGCTGCCCATTATGGGCACAAGCAATTTTCACCCATTTATTAATTATATGTTTGAAATGTGAGTGTTTCCTGTCCCCTAAACCTCCAGGGATGTACACAGTTTAATACTGGCAACTTCTTATTATGGGAAATACGAAAACGTCTTTTAAAACTACAACTCCCAGTAGAGACGTGCCATAGAGAACATGTTGTGAAACAGAATAGCCAGCATGTGTAGTTCTGGGGACGGGGTGGGGGAGGGGGGACTCGGTGGACCCGTTCAAATCCAGTTTTGGACAGTCTGCCGTGGTTCCATCCCATTTCAAGTGCTGTTCGAGAATCGGCTTAACCCTCGGAGCACACTCTCCAATCACAGAGCTTGAGGACTATAGTTTGTCAAACAGAGCACATGGTGTAGTCCAAACGATAGCTGGGGATTCTGGGTAGTGTAGTGTCTTCTGCCATCCTTTACTCAGAACAAATATTTGTTTCTCCGAATCGAAGGGGAAAAATACAAAAGCATTGCACACAATTTAAACCAATCAATGTTGTGTAATTAACAAGGATAATCTGGTGTTTTTTAGTCGATGAGTAGTGCAGATATCACTGTAAAATCAATCGACAGTAAGAGGAATACTTACTTCCGGGTGTACAATTCTCCGTTATCCAATGAGAATGGACGCTCACATTGCCTTTAAGGGCAGCCGACATAAACGAATGCCGTGCTTCCATGAGCGTCAAATCCCGACGCAGATGGGAATACATTGCAATCAGTTGAAAGCTATTTGCGTCCCTTTATGACGCTGAAGGAGCCTAGGAGCGTCACAATTGGACGCCACGGACACTGACCAAACGTCGCTATTGGACGCTTAGGGAGTGAGAGTGTGTTGCCCCGACCTACTGGTGACAGCTTGACTGGATTCAGACTCATGGGAGGTCTAGCATTGATTGGTTTGTCCATGTGGCGACAGGCACCCAGAAAGGAGACTGTCGCACATACACACAAGTATGTTGTGTTTATACAGCAGACTTACATACATTTGGATCAAAAAGATGAATGCTAGATAGATGAAAATCACAGAAAATTGGAGATAAATCTAGCAATCAATGTTTGCCATCAAGTATATTTTATGCGAGCGGTCATTACAGGGGAGCAAGCTGAAAAACATCCTAACATTTGAGATAATCTGGTTTTACAGGCACATAACACATCCACATTTACACACACCGCCTGCAGAAGCTAAACCATTAGCCTGAACAGAAATCTATTTTAGGCCGATATCAAATTTCTGAACAGCAACCAGAGTCAGAGAGCGTGAAGCCGTCAGAGATGGGTTGATGGGTTGAATAGAGGTTGGGACATACTGCCATACTGATGCTACACGTAACCCTTTTATAGCTGTGTTGGTAAAGGAAAATGTTGAATAACTTTCATCATTGAACCTTTTAATAGACACAGTAAATTATTTTCGCATACAATATTTTCCACAATTTAAGACATTGGGAAATACATTTTTAGAATGCATGACTTCATCAGGAGAACTGTTCAGTCATGATCTGTTTTATTGTGAAGAGTTATTTTTCTTGCCGTTTTTAGTTCCTGTCTTTGTGTGTTTTCCCACCTTTTTTGATTGTTTGTCCTGGCCTAATTACTTTCACAAGTTCCCCATCAGCCCTGCAAACACCTGACCTTCTGCACACCTGCACTTTATCTTCTTGTTAGTTCTACTTGTATTTAAGTTTAAGGTTTTCTCTTTAGTCTCTGTTAGATCCTTGTATGTTTGTTGTATGTCAAGGGTGACTGAAGCCAACAAGCTAGTTGCTGAAAGGTGCTCGTATTTTGATCAACCTGATCTCACCAGAATGCGTGACTCCACCACGACTCCTTAACACCACAATGCGTGGTGGAGTCACGAACTTTGTTACATTTGCGTGTCGGCACCACGCAAACAACCCCAATGTAAAGTGAATGAGGCTCCTTTGTCGTGGTGCACACACGCATTTCTACAACGTGCATTGTGTGTAATGCAACTGTTAATTTTATTAAATTAGTTTGTTTTTAAGGAAGGCCAGAGCTTCAGCTGTGTCAAATAGATTGTTCCCTTCAGTTAACGTTATTTAAAAGATAATGATCATGTCTTGTATTACGAGCGTCCATTCCCATTGGATAACGGAGAATTTTACACCCGGAAGTAAGTAGCCTATTCTCCTTACTGTCGATTGATTTTACAGTGATATCTGCACTACTCATCGACTAAAAAACACCAAATTGTCCTTTTTAATTACACAACATCGATTGGTTTGAATTGTGTGCAATGCTTTTGTATTTTCCCCCTTCGATTCGGAGAAACAAATATTTTTTCTGAGTTTTTGGACGGCAGAAGACACTACACTACCCAGAATCCTCAGCTATCGTTTGGGACTACACCATGAACCCCGTGATCAGTCCTCAAGTTCTTTGATTGGTTGACCTCCAACTGCATTCCATATGAAAAAAAACGTTTCGTAAAAGAGAAAATCATACTTTATTCAGCAGTGCTTGCTTTACTCTTTGATAGTCATCACATGAATGCATTGTAATAAATGGTTTGGCTGCATTAAATATTACACATCTGTCTTAGTTCTTTATTTATCTACAGAGATCGGGCATCAGAATACACCGGAAACTATTCTTTTACCGTTCTGTTTTAATTTCACAATAAAGTTAGTAGTAATATTTTGTTTTGATATTATTGTTTTTTATTAACTACTAGACGACTGGGTCATGTTAAGACCATCTTTTTTTGGTTGCTATGGGTTTTTTCCATCGCTTTTGTGTTACAAATATCAAAACAATAACAAAATAATATTCGTCGTAAACTAAACCGGAAACAGCAGTATATTTTATTTTGTTAACACTGTAAACTTGACAGCCTTTTAACCTATGCTTTTAACCCAAACCACCTACTGGTTAAAGCACGTTATTACACGTTTAGAGTAATTGCAATGCAGGAAGATTGTGTTGCTTTTTAATGACTGTTTAAAATGCCTTTTTCTTAATGTCTTTCATTTTTGTAACGCACTTTTGAATGTGTTATATTTTATGAAAACATTCAAATATTAAGAGTACATACAAAATAGTGGGAAAGTAGAAGGTCAATTATATAAATATAGAATAGAAAATATCAAGAAGATACTCAAATGATATCTAGAGTAAAACAGTTTAGTGCCTGATAGGAGGATGTGCTAACTAATAAGGCTTTATTTAAAGAAACGTGCAGAATACGACAGTGTAATGGTGGAAGTATACACACACATTGATAGATGTCTTGTAATGCACTGTTGAGGAACCTGTGACCCAAGTTGTTCATTCATTGCATATGATATGTCAATAAACCTTAGAAAATCTTGAAATCTTGAAAGGGATGTGCAAAATAGCAATTATATACAGTCTTTAATGAACTATTAGAGAATAACGAGTAATCAATATGCTTTAAACGGATCTGCAGATAAATATTTAGTCTTCTCAAGCACCAACTATCAAATATCTCGCCTGATTGTTGGCACTTGACAATCACCTTCACTGCATTTCACTCCGGTGTAACTAAAGTCTGATTTAAGGGTTGTTTATATTTCACATCATTAATCCAAATCTGTAAAGTAACTAAAATAAATGTAGTGGATTAAAAATACCAGGTTAACCTTAAAGAAAGCCCTCAGGATTATAAAATACCCCATCACCCCAGCCACAAACTGTTCTGTCTGCTGCAGTCTGGCAGGCGGTACCGCAGCATTCGGACTAAAACCACCAGACACAGAGACAGCTTCATGCCACAGGCCAGAAGACTATTAAACACCTGAACTTAGAAATAACATTCATCTGGCTGCTACTTAGAAATTATTTATCTAATATATCATATTCCAATCACTTGTATATAGACTCTTATTGCACTATTTCACAATTTTTTCTGTGCATCTGTTTTATTGCGTAGCACTGTTGGAGGAGCCTGTGACCTAAGGGGGGGAGGGGGGTAGGACACGTTCGATTCCTGTTTTGAATAGTGTGCCGTCGATGGGTTTCATTCCATTTCAAAGTCCTTTTGGACGCTCTGTGTAAACGTCGCGCATCCAATCACAGAGGTTGAGGACTGATCACGGGGTTTGTCAAGCTAAGCACATGGTGTAGTCCCAAACGATAGCTGAGGATTCTGGGTAGTGTAGTGTCTTCTGCCGTCCAAAAACTCAGAAAATATATTTGTTTCTCCGAATCGAAGGGGGAAAATACAAAATCATTGTACACAATTCAAACCAATCAATGTTGTGTAATTAACAAGGGCAATTTGGTGTTTTTTAGTCGATGAGTAGTGCAGATATCACTGTAAAATCAATCGACAGTAAGGGGAATAGGCTACTTACTTCCGGGTGTAAAATGTATCTATTTGACACAGCTGAAGCTCTGGCCTTCCTTAAAAACTAACTAATTTAATAAAAATAACAGTTGCATTACACACAATGCACGTTGTAGAAATGCGTGTGTGCACCACGACAAAGGAGCCTCATTCACTTTACATTGGGGTTGTTTGCGTGGTGCCGACACGCAAATGTAACAAAGTTCGTGACTCCACCACGCATTGTGGTGTTAAGGAGTCGTGGTGGAGTCACGCATTCTGGTGAGATCAGGTTGATTTTGATACAATCTCCATTTAAACTTGCAAAAATCAAATGTTCTATTAAAACCGTTTAGGTCTCCCATGTAGTACGTCACGTCAAATAAGAGTCTCCTCCATCCCCAATTTCCCAGACTTTTTCGAGCTGCAACTATTTTACTGAAGTTTACTTTTTTGTGCTAAAAAGTGCAACCCAGTAGCATATGCTGATTTGTGACAGTATGTAGCATAGGCAACAGAATGGTGACAGGTTGGCAAAGCTCTTGACCTCAGCCAAATGGTGTTGATTGATTGACATCTGTCACAGTGAATGGTGATAGACGTTCTTGCTTTCTAAATTGCTTTCTTGCTTTCTACATTGCTTTCCATTGGATAAAAGGCATGTTTTAGAATGGCCTGTCAATCAAATACAGGACATCGGCTGAATTTGCAGGAAGCAGGACAAATGTTAAGATACATTTTCAGAAGAGCGTTCTTTGACCACCCTTCCCCCAACTTCCACCCTCCAACCTTGTTTAAAATGTACTTAAACGAGCATGGTGGGTGGTTGTATTAGAAATACTGCAAAATAGGCTTACCTGGTTGATATTACACGTTTTTTTTCTTATATTAATTGAAATAACTGATACACAAAATAATGCCAATATTGGATTGTTTCATACACAGATATATAAATGGTTAATACATGGTTACTTAAACCACTACCACTTAGATAAAGTATAATATAATAATGTCATTTAGTAGCTGTCATAATTGCTGCAGTATCACATCACACGTGAACAAGTACATTATTTCAATGTAGGCCGTAAACTGTCATAATGTGTGTGTGTGCGTGTGTGCGTGCGTGCGTACGTACGACAGCAGTCTGGTGTTAGTTGTGCTTGAGTTAATCATGGTACCCACAATGGGTCGTTGTGCATAATGGCATGGTGCTTATGAATTAGAGACTGCAGATGGAACATGAATACGATATCTGTCCTGCTGCCTTTAGAAGGCTGTAGGGACTTAATGGAGGAGAAGGTATTTACAAAGTGTGACATCATTTATGGATGACAGAATTGTGCATTAATCCACCGCACAGTACGGACTGCTTTGCTTGTAAAGGTTCTTGTAATACCTGTTTCAGTCAGATGTGAAAAGAACATTACACAATTTATGTTTCTATGCTGTGCACATGCAGGGGGGGGGGGGGGGTAGTAAGGGTTTATATGTCACTGGACTATGTAGTCAGGAGGCAAACAAAAGGAACTGTATTTCATTACAGTTACATACAAAAATCAGATTGGTATGTTTAAAAAAAATTGGATTTCTCACAGGAGTACAATGTTACAATATATTTTAAAAATAAAGATCAATATAGTACTAAATATTCTACAATTCTCACGTTCCAATGTGCAAATATAAACAAACATGCAATTGGAACACCTGAGAACTCCAATATGAATGAAAAAAAACTTACAATGTGAATATGCGCCAAGTTATTGCACCTAAAATATATTTTTTTAACACAATGTCAAAACAACAGAGCTTGCTCTAAAGCCTAACTCTGTGCCAACTTATTTTTTGGATCACAATGTAAATCTGCAAAAGCATTAACACAATCCTTAGTTGGCTTTTTGAAAGCATGAATAGTATCAGTCTTTCATTGATTGCTTTTGAAATCCCTTCAATCATTTTCTTCCCAAGTGTAGAGAATATTCACAACTGATAAGTATGTGTCATAAGCAGAGGTGGCAACGAGGTAGAAATACTTACTGTACTTAAAGGTGGGGTAGGTAAGTTTGAGAAATCAGCTCGAGATACACTTTTTGTTATATTCCATGGAATGCTCTTAACATCCCGATAGCAATGAATATCTTAAGTGCTTTGACAAAAAATCCATAAAAAAATTCATCTGTGGAAGCCGTAGTACTGTAAAAAGCACGACCAATCATTTTAGCCGGCCCGGCTAAAATAACTGGATGGCCTACCTGCCTGTCAGCCTTCCATCTGTGCACAATGTTTCAGGTATCTGTACTTTACTTAAAGGTCCCATGTCATGCTTTTCCGGTTATTACCCGTCCCCTTGTGTGTTATGTAGCTTTTTATGCATATAAACGGTCTGCAAGGTCACAAACCCTCAAAGTACACACTGTAGCGAGTAAAACTCTAACACAGAATATACCTGTGTATGCTGCACTAGAACGCCTAGTTGGAGATTTGTCTTTATCAATGTTTCCATCCAAATGGACCAATCCGTGGAGCTCCTCACACACACACACTCTCTCAGCTGCAAAACTGTGACGTGCTGGGGGGGGGTTGCTAGTGGAGCCTCACAGCGACGAAACTGTGGCGTGCTTACACTGTAGGTGCGCCGCGTTCGGGGGTGCGCGGGGGGGGGTGGGTGTAGGTGATAGTGGAGCCCCCTCTGCACCGCTCCTTCAGGCTGAGTTTTGCGATGTCTCGCTGTCTCGCAGACCCCAAGCAGCAACCAGGAAACGACACCAGTAATAGAGCTCACACTGTCCCCTCCTCACAGCAGCGAGCCGCGCAACGTCCCGCCAACACGGCACCCAGACCCCACGCAGCATTCTCATATGTTTTTTCATTTTTGGTTTCATTTTCTGGTTGCTAACTCCATTGTAACACATGATCACTGATGTAACGCTGTAACGGTGGTGGACTCATCAGAACAGAGTGGGCGAGCTGACCAATCAGAGCACACTGAGCTCATAGGGAGGGGGGTAGGAGCTCCAACAAGCCGTTTAGGACAGAGAGTGAATACACATACTATACAGAGATGCTGTATGAGAAACCAATGTGAGTTTGGAAAATTGCACAATGTAAATCTATTCTAGTAGACCTCAACAATGGAATTATGATCAGTAGAAATGGCCATGACATGGGTCCCTTAAGTATTTTTTTTTCTGACGACTTTTTAATTTTATTCCCTACATTTTAACACAAATATCTGTACTTTCTACTTCTTATATTTTCAAAACGGGCTAGTTACTTTAGTTTTAATGCATGTGAGGTTAATTATCAATAATTGTTATTTTGCATCATTGCGGGCCTTCCCCGACATCAAGACTGATTTAAAACTAAATGGATGTGACAATAACACGTAGAGAAGACGAGCCATGGTGTGCAGATCATGCAGGACAGACGAAAACAACGTAAAAGACGTATGATGAAACAGCTTGGCAGAAAGGTCTAACGGCATAATGTCCATGAGTAACGCTATTACAGTCAGCGACAGGACTGAAAATGAAGATAACATTGACGGAGGCGATTCATCAGACCACCAGCAAGACATCCCACATCCATGGCCGTACTTAAGGGAGATGTTTGAAGTTGTGGGCGCAAAAAATGATTTGTGGCAAATGCACTATAATCATTTTAGTTTGATTTATTTAGGCCTATATTAAGGCAAAGTAACCCATCTACAATGTTGGCGACAGCAAATACAGGTACTTTGTTTTTGTTGTTCACGCTGAATACATTCAGAATGGCATTAATACAAGTTTAAATGAAGCTCCTTTTCCCTTATATTAATAATATATTATATTAATATGATGTAAGGTCCAGTTAGCTTTGCACAAAAACAGCCAGTTTAAAAGTTAATTTTTACTAGAACTGCGAGTACATTTCAGAGAGTGTGTACTTTTGCCACCTCTGGTCATAAGCAACACGTTTTACAGACTATTTCCAATAAAATCAATACATACACTGTTTTGATTTTGCTGAATAACCTTTTGGTTCAACACCATACCAAAGTGATTCACATTAACCATATCTTCATAGTCTTGCTTTTTAATGTTTTTATTTTTCCTTTTTATACAACTATTATTCTGAGGCGTTCCGGAATGGCTACATTTAGGAAACTAAAAGCATTGAAGCATAGGTTGAACATTAGCGGCACATCAGGGTCATGGCAACTAAAACAATTTTTTTTATAATGTTTCTATATCCATGGAAATGTCTGACTTTGACTATACCATCTTGTATTTGTGCAAAGTTTGTCTCAATACTGTTCCCATTTGGACCCATTTGAGGTGGTTGCAAAAATGCACCTGATAGTCTGTCAATAATATTTGTTTTAATAAATATGATTGGCTTGAAAGGAGGGCTTTCTGTCACCTAATCCCAAACCGACAAGCAAGGGTGTGGGCTCCCTACAGAACATTGTAAAGATTTCCGATGAAGACAAATACAATTTTAGGCATACCACTTTGCAACAGCACTCCCAACCGCATCCAATCCAATGCACACACAATACATTTTATACAATACCTAAGTGAATTTGGCCGTTGAAGGTTTAATGCTTTTTGTTCTGGACCTGTCACCTGATTTCTGGCCATCTGAGTGACAGCTTGCGTCAGAGGTATTGTCATTTGGGCTGATTAGTCTGTCAAGACTCGAAGGCAGTTGTTGCATCCTTCACATAATTAACATTGGCCACAAAAGACAGTGGCAGCTTTGGATATAATCCATTTGAACTGTGTTGCAGGGACATATCCTGTGTAAATTACAGGCTGTTAAATAGCTGTTTACGTGCATAAAAGCATATAAAAAGGTGGAAAGCGGGAATGTTTGTCACACGTTTTGGACAGGAGAAGGTATTTTTATTGTACTTTAGAAGGACATTTGACCTTTGCACTCTTTATGGTACTATTCCAACACAGCTTACTCCATCAAACACACGTCTAAAACACTACTTCAGGAAAATGACTGCAATTTAAATTGAATGGTTACATTGGCACATATATAAAAGCAGCAAAAAGTACAAGATCAGACATAGGCACGCTCACAAAGGGAGACAGCTATGGGAGATGCAACAAGAGGAAACAAACAAACAATTCGACTCACTGGCATGCACCAGTCGCCACTGAAGCTCGCTGAAACTGAGTGACATGTGTTTACCTTTTTTGTTCTCTCCTCGATTCTCAAATTGCTCCATGGATGGGAAAAGCAACAGAGCTCCCCAAAGCACTGAGGTTGAATATGTGCATTTTTATTTTCCATAACTATCCCCTTCTGACAGGCAGGAACACACCTATTTAAAAGTAGTTTTTTTATGTAGCAGGTCGTGTCAAGCCTTGCCACCTTGTTGCATTGGATCTGCAAAAGGCAGATAAAGTTCAAAACAGTGACAACAGGTTATTCTAAGGCAATTGTTATGTTTCCTGAGCTTAAATATTCCCTTCTTGTAATTCTTTTTTTCAAATATTCATTCAAACACATTTTGAACCAAAAACTTTTAATTTCAAAGCTTCCTTTTGTAACATTTACAAGTAGTTACATCAACACTAAGCTTTGTGTATAAACTTTACACGGTTTCGACTTTTTCTCGCCCAATCGCACGCAACCTTGATGAACTGTTACATGCAAACTCTAACATCAGAAGTTATCAAGAGCATTCGTCGTAAAGGTTAAAGAAAGGGTTTGGATTTGAAAAAAGTGACTGCAGTCCCTGTGAGAAGAGGAGAAGGGGGATGAGAGGAGGGAGAGAAGGGTAGGATGAGAGTAACAGACTGATTTGCGAAACCCTACAGCAGCCCTCAAGCTAAAATCCATAACTGTGCCGCTTTATGCTTGGCTGTCATAGCTCCGCGCTCAGTCACTCATCCAGACGCAGACATGCACACACACAGGCATGGGTGCCCACTGCCAACACGATACCCACAGACACACCTGCCACATTTATCTGAGCACAATTATGGAGACAGATGTCGTTCTAAATGACATTCAGAAAATGTTGAGCTTTATTAAAGTGTTATTCAACAGTAATGGTCATGAAAAATATAGGATTTATAAACCTGCATTGGCCTCGTTTTGCACGAACACTCATAATGGAACTTAATGCACATATATTATGCAAACACGCAAATGCTCATAATTGAACACTTTTGAACTGATGAATACATTTGAACATTATATTTACTTTTACCCTTTGAATGCAGAGATTGTGCAGTGTGTGTGTTGTTGGTCAACTTCCTATCACTGCCTGTGCCACGGTCTAGCAAAGGCCTTCCAAACGCCTCAGGGCATGCCGCCAGCTAATCAAAGATACAAGTCCTCACCACGACAACGGCTGCAGTTATCTTTTTTTCCTTCCAATTTATTATTCTTTTCTAACTAACTCACTGTTATTTACTCAACAATAACACACAATTATCCTTGTTTTGATTTATTCGTTTAATTCCATTATCTTGGGCTTTTTAGTATGCTTTTTAGCCGTAAATAAAGTCAGCGGAAACAGACATGCCTATCAGGGACATTTCGAGCGATACACACCACAAACCCACTGAACTGATTACCCAAGATCCTTAGCTTGAAGCTCGTTGATTGGATGTTTTAGCCGCAATGCACGTTGGGAAATGGTGTTAATGCAATATGATATCCGAAAACATTTAAAAAAAATTAAATAATACTTTATTCCGAGTGTTCTTGCTTTTCTCTTTGGAAATCATCACATAGCGCCATTGTAATACACGGTTTGGCTGCATTAAATATTACACATCCGCCGTAGATATTTATTTATAGAGCCCTGATTTCTTCTGGACTTCTGGACAAACTTGAAGAACTGCCGCCAAAACTGAATATGTGAAGTGGATCATAAATATATCAACAATTAAACAACATCTAATTCGGCTGACTTTTATATTTGATCCAATTCGTAGATAGGTTATATTTACACCATAACGGTGCACAGCTGATAGAAAAGGACTTGTAGTTTTTAAAGATATTACTGATTTTCTTTGAATATAATAATGTAAATACTGAGTTGAGAGAATAGTCAGGGGATTTGGGTGATGGGAGACACATTTATGGAATCACAATTTCAATAGCTTACCATTACATGACTAACCTTTCTGTCTGTGATGTTTTACAAATTAGTGTGTAGAAGTAAAACATTGGAAATAGTATAGCAATATCCTGTAAAAACATGAATAAAACTACACATCTTCATACATACGTGTCCTATACTAATAATACAAAGTTATTATTAGTATGCTGTGTGTACCTTGTGTGCACCGCCTAGTGGTTAAAGCACGTTATTGAATTGTTTTTGTTGAATAATGTTATTTTTGTTGAATAATGTTATTTGATGAATAAAATATTAAGAGTACATACTTTCATAGGGGGAAAGTAGAAGGTCAATGATAGAAATATAGAATATAAAAAATCAAGAAGATACTGTAAGTGATCTCTACAATAAAACAGTTTAGTGCACGATGTACAAATATATTAATATGAGGATGTGCAAAACAGACAAACTAATTAACCTTTATTAACACATTAAAGAATACTTTAGGTTAAGGTCTTCTTTCAAATAAGAAAAAAGCTTTGGGGGTATCTATCTACAGATATATATATATATATATATATATTTAGCCTGACAAAGTACTTAACGTCTACTATATTGCTTTCCTGCAATGTTAACTATGTTGAGGCACTTATTTGAACTGATATTATACATATGAATTATACTCTTATGTATGTAGATAGTATAAGAAATGTGCAGAATATGACAGTTTAATGGTGGAGGTACACACACATATTGATAGATATCTTGTAATGCACTGTTGAGGAACCTGTGACCCAAGTTTTTCATTCATTGGATAACTACACCATAGTTAGATTAGATTAGATTGTGTGGTCATCTTTAATGACCACACAGCCAGGCTGGTGGAATTCGTGTTCAGTGCAGAGTATTACAGCTTGTTCCATACAGTTCAACATACAATAAACAAACAATAAAAAGTACAACACACAGCACAGGGCAAAGACATATCATAATTTAAAATTCAAGGTGTGGTGGATTATTATTGTTCATTGGGGTTATTTAGAGTCCATTTAGTGTCCGTATTGCAGAGGGGAAGAAGCTGTTTTTTAAGCGAGCGGTTTTGGCGGACAGTGACCTGTAGCGCCTCCCTGAGGGCAGAAGTTGGAAGACATGGTGAGCTGGGTGGGAGGGGTCAGAAATGATTTTCTTTGCCCTTGTGACAGTTCGTTGGTGGTGAAGTGATTCGAGTGATGGAAGGGGACTGCCGGTGATTTTTGATGCTTTATTGATGATTCGTTGAAGTTTATTCCGGGAGAGGTTGTCTGAACTGCTGTACCAGACGGTGATGGATAGTGTGAGGATGCTTTGGATGATGGCTGTGTAGAACTGGATTAGGAGATGTTTCCTCACTCTGTATTTCTTGAGCTGCCGCAGAAAGAATAACCTTTGGTTGGCTTTTTTGTAGATGTGGTCTGTGTTGGTCTTCCATTTGAGGTTATTGCTTATGTGAGTGCCAAGAAATTTGAGTGATTCTGTGGTGGAAATGAGTTTGCCAGAGATAGATAGAGGTGATTTGGGCTGTGGCTTTCGCCTGAAGTCGATGATTATTTCTTGGGTTTTTGCTGTGTTAAGTAGGAGGTTGTTTTCTGAGCACCAGGTGACTGCTTGATGGATCTGAGTGAGGTATTGTGTTTCATTATTATTTGAGATGAGTCCTATTATTGTTGTGTCATCTGCGTATTTATATATGTTGACTGTGTTTATGATATGTCAATAAAATGTCAATAAACCTTATAAAATCTTGAAATCTTGAAAGGGATGTGCAAAATAGCCATTATATACAGTTTTTAATTAACTATTAGTAGAGAATAACGATTAATGAATATACTTTATAGAGTTCTGCAGAGAAATGTTTAGTCTTCTCAAGTACCAACTATACAATATCTCTCCTGATTGTTGGCACTTGACAATCACCTTTTCTGAATTTTACTCCGGTGCAGAGGTCGCGTCAACCGAATATTTTCCGTCTATGACGGATTTTTTTTAACAATGACGGACAAATCTGAAAGCAGTCCGTCATTTTGACAGATTAGAACAAACTCGGAACAGCGCCAAAGTTTCCCCGCAGCGACGCTTCGGTGTTATGCCGTGTTCAACCTGATCTCACCAGAATGCGTGACTCCACCACGACTCCTTAACACCACAATGCGTGGTGGAGTCACGAACTTTGTTACATGTACGTGTCGGCACCACGCAAACAACCCCAATGTAAAGTGAATGAGGCTCCTTTGTCGTTGTGCACACACGCATTTCTACAACGTCCCGCAGTGAGCTTTTATTCTATAAAACGTTTTTTAAATCTACTTTATAGCTTGTAGTAACTCACGGGAGGATTCTTTTATTTTATTTGTATTCATAATTATTTTTATTTTTATTCAGAATGTAAAAATTACATTAGTTACGAATTTGTGTTCTCAAAAAACAGTGCATTGTGTGTAATGCAACTGTGATTTTTATTAAATTAGTTAGTTTTTAAGGAAGGCCAGAGTTTCAGCTGTGTCAAATAGATTGTTCCCTTTAGTTAACGTTATTTAAAAGATAATGATCATGTCCCCTGTATTGTATTACGAGCGTCCATTCCCATTGGATAACGGAGAATTTTACACCCGGAAGTAAGTAGCCTATTCTCCTTACTGTCGATTGATTTTACAGTGATATCTGCACTACTCATCGACTAAAAAACACCAAATTGTCCTTGTTAATTACACAACATTGATTGGTTTGAATTGTGTACAATGCTTTTGTATTTTCCCCCTTCGATTGGGAGAAACAAATCTTTTTTCGGAGTTTTAGGATGGCCGAAGACACTACACTACCCAGAATCCTCAGCTATCGTTTGGGACTTCACCATGTGCTTAGCTTGACAAACCCCGTGATCAGTCCTCAACCTCTGTGATTGGATGCGCAAAGTTTACACAGAGCGTCAAAAAGGACTTTGAAATGGAATGAAACCCATCGACGGCACACTATTCAAAACAGGAATCGAACGTGTCCTACACCCCCCCCCCCCCCCTTAGGTCACAGGCTCCTCCAACAGTGCTACGCAATAAAACAGATACACAGAAGAAATAGTGAAATAGTGCAATAAGAGTCTATATACAAGTGATTGGAATATGATATATTAGATAAATAATAAGTAGCAGCCAGATGAATGTTATTTCTAAGTTCAGATGTTTAATAATCGTATAGCCTGGTGGTTTTAGTCCGGATGCTGCAGTACCGCCTGCCAGACTGCAGCAGACAGAACAGTTTGTGGCTGGGGTGATGGGGTCTTTTATAATCCTGAGGGCTTTCTTTAAGGTTAACCTGGTATTTGTACTCCACTACATTTATTTTAGTTACTTTACAGATTTGGATTAATGATGTGAAATATAAACAACCCTTAAATCAGACTTTAGTTACACCTGAATGAAATTCAGTGAAGGTGATTGTCAAGTGCCAACAAGCAGGCGAGATATTTGATAGTTGGTGCTTGAGAAGACTAAATATTTATCTGCAGATCCGTTTAAAGCATATTCATTACTCGTTATTCTCTAATAGTTCATTAAAGACTGTATATAATTGCTATTTTGCACATCCCTTTCAAGATTTCAAGATTTTCTAAGGTTTATTGACATATCATATACACAACAGTGTAGTTATGCAATGAATGAAAAACTTGGGTCACAGGTTCCTCAACAGTGCATTACAAGACATATATCAATGTGTGTATACTTCCACCATTACACTGTCGTATTCTGCACATTTCTTTAAATAAAGCCTTATTAGTTAGCACTTCCTCCTATCAGGCACTAAACTGTTTTACTCTAGATATCATTTGAGTATGATGCTACTCAATTGGAAGCTATTGGTACCTGTTTATGTGGATAATTTTGTAAATGATGCTGTATGATGTCCTTTTGTTGTTCTATTTATGTTTTATGTTTCATGTGGAACTACTTGAGCAGGTCTCCCTTGGAAAAGAGATCAATGATCTCAATGGGATTGTATCTGTATAAATAAAGGTTTGAAATGAAATGTATCTTCTTGATATTTTCTATTCTATATTTATATAATTGACCTTCTACTTTCCCACTATTTTGTATGTGCTCTTAATATTTAAATGTTTTCATAAAATATAACACATTCAAAAGTGCTTTACAAAAATGAAAGACTTTAAGAAAAAGGCATTTTAAACAGTCATTAAAAAGCAACACAATCTTCCTGCATTGCAATTACTCTAAACGTGTAATAACGTGCTTTAACCAGTAGGTGGTTTGGGTTAAAAGCATAGGTTAAAAGGCTGTCAAGTTTACAGTGTTAACAAAATAAAATATACTGCTGTTTCCGGTTTAGTTTACGACGAATATTATTTTGTCATTGTTTTGATATTTGTAACACAAAAGCGATGGAAAAAACCCATAGCAACAACAAAAAGATGGTCTTAACATGACCCAGTCGTCTAGTAGTTAATAAAAAACAATAATATCAAAACAAAATATTACTACTAACTTTATTGTGAAATTAAAACAGAACGGTAAAAGAATAGTTTCCGGTCTATTCTGATGCCCGATCTCTGTAGATACATAAAGAACTACGACAGATGTGTAATATTTAATGCAGCCAAACCATTTATTACAATGCATTCATGTGATGACTTTCAAAGAGTAAAGCAAGCACTGCTGAATAAAGTATGATTTTCTCTTTTACGAAACGTTTTTTTTTCATATGGAATGCAGTTGGAGGTCAACCAATCAAAGAGCCTGAGGACTGATCACGGGGTTTGTCAAGCTAAGCACATGGTGTAGTCCCAAACGATAGCTGAGGATTCTGGGTAGTGTAGTGTCTTCTGCCGTCCAAAAACTCCGAAAAAATATTTGTTTCTCCGAATCGAAGGGGGGAAATACAAAAGCATTGCACACAATTCAAACTAATCAATGTTGTGTAATTAACAAGGACAATTTGGTATTTTTTAGTCGATGAGTAGTGCAGATATCACTGTAAAATCAATCGACAGTAAGGAGAATACTTACTTCCGGGTGTAAAATTCTCCGTTATCCAATGGGAATGGACGCTCATAATACAATACAGGGGACATGATCATTATCTTTTAAATAACGTTAACTAAAGGGAACAATCTATTTGATACAGCTGAAGCTCTAGCCTTCCTTAAAAACTAACTAATGTAATAAAAATCACAGTTGCATTACACACAATGCACTGTTTTTTGAGAACACAAATTCGTAACTAATGTAATTTTTACATTCTGACGAAAAATAAAAAAAATTATGAATACAAATAAAATAAAAGAAGCCTCCCGTGAGTTACTACATCCTATAAAGTAGATTTAAAAAACGTTTTATAGAATAAAAGCTCACTGCGGGACGTTATAGAAATGCGTGTGTGCACCACGACAAAGGAGCCTCATTCACTTTACATTGGGGTTGTTTGCGTGGTGCCGACACGTAAATGTAACAAAGTTCGTGACTCCACCACGCATTGTGGTGTTAAGAAGTCGTGGTGGAGTCACGCATTCTGGTGAGATCAGGTTGGCCGTGTTATGCATGCCCTCCAAAAAGGAAATCATACCGTTTCCAAACCTAACTGTGCCGTACAAATCATTGAAATCTCTGTGAGTTTGGGCTTTACACTGTGCACGCTCCCGCGAGGTGCAGCAGCCATGCATAACATGGCGCATGTGAACTGTCCCACCCCCCCCCCCCCCCCCCTGTTGACAGTTCACGAGCATGCTCCCCCCCGTCAGAGTTGTGTAAAGGCCGACGGGTAATTATGGATTTTGACAGAAGTTTTACGATCCTGTCCGTCAAAAATGACGGGCAGCGAAAAAGTCTAGCGCAACCTCTGCTCAGGTGTAACTAAAGTCTGCTTTAAGGGTTGTTTATATTTCACATCATTAATCAGAATCTGCAAAGTAACTAAAATAAATGTAGTGGAGTAAAAATACCAGGTTAACCTCTGAATTGTAGTGGAGTAGAATTACAAAGTAACAATGAGCTGTCATGTGGGTATATTAATGCTGCACATTATGGATACAAGCGATTTTCACCCATTTATTAATTACATGTTTTAAATGTGTACACATCATATCGCCTAAACCTCCAGGGCTGTACACAGTTTAATACTGTCAACTTCTAATTTTGGGAAAAACGAAAACGTCTTTTAAAACTACAATTCCCAGTAGAGACGTGCCTTAGAGAACATGTTGCGAAACACAATAGCCAGCATGTGTAGTTCTGGGGGGGCGTTCTAGTCCAGTTTTGAATAGTCTGCCGTGGTTTCGTTCTATTTCAAAGAGCTTGACGCTCGGTGTAACCTTGTCACTCCAACATCCAATCCCAGAGCTTGAAGATTAATCATGGGATTTGTCAACGGGACTGTAGTCCCAAACGATAGCTGGGGATTATGGGTAGTGTAGTGTATTCGGCCATCCTAAACTCTGAATTTGTTTTCGGATATCATATCGCATTAACACCACATCCCAACGTGCATTGCGGCTAAAACATCCAATCAACGAACATGAAAACATTCCCAGTTAAACATGCACAAACAAATCGCTAAATAAAAAGATAAAACACTGGCATGTAATTTACGTTAGAATAAATAGAATGGTTTTGAATAATAGATGAGTAAAATCTACGTCACTTTACAGCCCCGCCCACTTTTGGGGAAACCAACGCTGTCATTTGAACAGCGATCAAGCCTGAAGCCACAGAGCTCTTCTGTTACTGTCCTTTGTTCTTAGAGAAAGTACAGAAACGCGTAGCTCTGGATTTGTTTTAATGTTTGCGGTGCAATAAACAACACAGCAGCTTTTTGGCATGTTAAAAATATTATTTTCTGCCTCGCTCATGAGAGTAACAGCTGGCAAAATTACAGCCTTGCCTACTGATTTTAATTTAACCATATATCGAGCCCGATTCTCGATTTAAAATGTGTGCTCTAAAATTATATTTATAAATTACTATTATCATTATTATAAGCAAGACAATAAATGGCAAAGATATGTAGAAGATTAACGTATTTAAGATACGTTCATAACAAACGTAACGTGGGAGAAAATGTGTTTCTAGCTAAACGTAATTGACAATGCAGTTTAGTTCTATGGGAACGTAATTTTTAGGAGACAGGGTTGGATGGAGCATATGTATGGGCTGGACCTGTATAGTTTAATGTACAGGAAAGGAGTGAGCAGAGGGTAGTGTTGTCCATTCTTGTTCTGTTTTCTGTGACTATCTTCCTCACCATGCTGAACACCCTCTCAGACTTTCAGTTGCGCGCACCACTAAAGATACGCGCTACCATGGAAACCAAACAATGGTGTAGCTGTATTGAAGTCTGAGTGGAAACAGTAACATTTGGAGCGTTATGTTAGAATGAAACAGGTCATGACTCACAAATCAGATTGACTCACGAGTCGTGAGAAAATCAGATTTTGTCAGAAATTGGGAGAAATGCAGAAGAAATATGACCCCGGGAGGAAACCGGGAGAGGGCAATGAAATCGGGAGTCTCCCACGAAAACCGGGAGGGTTGGCAAGTATGCGTATAACTCATGTTGTGGGGACATGGATCTGTTACCACTCACGTTGTGGGGACTCTTCTGTTTTTGTTGGACTAAATGCTAAAAAGAGTCATCATAACATCAATCAATCAAATTCCAGAGCAAAGACTTGCTTCACGGTTAGGCTTAGACATATGCTAAACAGGGTTAAGTGTCCTGGAATTGGATGAAAGACAAAGTGAAGTCCTCTAAAGTGAAGAAAAACGGGACTGTGTGTGTGTTTATATGAGATATAATGAAAGAAAATGGGACAGTTTGCCTAAATGTACCAAGTGAATCAGATGACAGCTAAACTACTTGCTGCATAGCAAATGAGAGAGAAGTTTGAAGAGAAAACAGGACATGCACAGCATGCAAAATGTGTGTTCAGTGTCCAAATAGCTGAGAAATTTGGAAGATAGAGTGATTACAGAATGAAGGAAGATGGGATGAAGGGAAGCAAAAGAGCTTGTTAGACAAAAGGGGAATACGATTGGATAATGAAGCATTACAAGTCAACATGAGTGCAATTTTTGTGCATACAAGTGGTCTACAACTCATTACATTTGCACACTCTGTTCCCAGTTAATGTTAGAATTATAGAAACAAAGCAGGGATTCCACATGTCGTGACTTGCAAGTGTAGTATATGTTTCAATTCACACAAATAAACAAAGGAAGCCACTGGTGCTGCTCATAAACACTTGACTGAACTCTATAGTGTTCCCTAATTGAGTTAGTGGTTGTCAGACAAATTAAGCAAATATATAGTAATCATGTTTCCAGTGTAGTTATTACACTTTAGTCTAACCCAGTGGTTCTCAAAGTGGGGGGCGCCCCCCCCCAGGGGTGCGCCGAATTAAATAACCATTTTTCCTCCTGGTCTCTCGCGCCCCCCCTGTCATGCTTCGGCGCACCCCTGGGGGGGCGCGAGAGACCAGGAGGAAAAATGGTTATTTAATAATTAAAAAAAAAAAAAATCATATTTGAAACATTTTGATTCGAAAATAATATGATACAGTACAGTACTATTACGTCTGGGTCTCTGTGTTTCATTAAACCTCGGCTCTGTGTGTGTGTGGAACAAGCCATTTTGTGTGCGTGCGCGAGCGAGAGAGAGAGAGAGCACCGGTACCGGAGATCGTTATTTTTAGCTTCTGGTGCTAGCGAGCTACGCTAACGGATATAAGGAGTTTTTTCAACAACAAGGTGGAGGAGAGTCCTCTCCTGTCATACTGAGAGGCTCAGTGAGCTAAAGGACTCTCTGTGTTATCTCAGTGGGTCTCAAACATTTTGGTCACCATTAATGTAAACAATTATTTCCGAGGCACACATTTATATGATCATTATAGTTATAAAAAAATAAGAGAATAAATTAAAAACAGGTATGAAATACTATATGACATTAAAAAAAGAATAAAGTTTAAAAGGGAGTGATTTGTAAAATATCCATACAAAAATAGTAAATCTGTTTACAGTTCTGTTTCATATGGGTGTTGAGAGATGTATCCATAGATCTCTTCATTTTGCTCTCAAAGTGCACCAGATTGATGTTTTTAACTTCAATATTTAAAAATCTTCCCGGGGGAGCTTGCCCCCGGATAAAAAGAGCACTTTACCCCTGCTTACACCTATATGCCGTGAGCTGATATCGAGCCTTCATTGTAACAGTCGCGGGTACATTGTGTGTGTGGGGAGTGTTGCAGTAGAAAATTCCACATTAATGGGAAACCATAAATGTTTGAGCACCCTCTATGACACGTCAAGCTACCCCACAGCACCCCCAAAATAAATCTCTGGTGCCGCCACTGAGCCTGACTATTTGTGTCACATTTGCACATCCTGTTTTACAAATTGCCCACAAGTGTCACCGTACACCGACAGTAACAACAGTTACCTTATAGCTGACTGGATTGAACTCTCTCTGGGGGTTTGTCTGACAAGATAATAAACTGATAACAATCTAAGAATATCCTCTTTCTCAACATAAATACCTGTTCACTACACAGCCTATATCCCAGCATGAAATGGGGGTACCAATAATAATTATAGTGAAATACTTATATACTAGGGGTGTAACGGTTCACAGAATTCAAGGTTTGGTACGTACCTCGGTTTGGGGGTCACGGTTCGGTACAACAAGAAAAAGCAAAAAAAAGACCCAAATGCATAATTCCCGGTTTGTTGTTATTTATTTTTGAACAGTAGTGCAAGTTTAAGTTTAAAAATAAGGAACATTTTGAATAATTAACTGTATTACACAGTGAAAAACAAACCACAAACAGTACCATACACACTCAGATGGCCATATTATCTATAATGGCTGATGAAAAAGAATGTCTTGAAAATATTACATCATAAATAATAAGAAGACAGACAGAAGTATTTTAATTTTATCAGACACCGAATTGATTGCATTGAAAATCATGTATCTGAATTGTTTTTGCTCCGAATGTACTTATGTGAAATAAAAATGTAACAATTCAAGTTAAAAACATTTGAATAGTCAAATTCAGATCCCAAAAATTCAAGTGAAAAAAATTCGAATGCACAATTTCGGTGTTTAAAATTCGATGTCCAAAATTGCGATGCAACATCATCAGGGCTACTCAGACAGGATAAGCAATCGAGCCCGAATGCAATCAAACCGCCTTCTGGCCTATCAGAGCCAAGCGGCAAACACCGGGAGTACGGTGAAGCCCAATGCTGCAAACTGTAGGCGATGGGAGCAATTCCCGTAGACCCTATGTTAAAATGTCCAACTTAACATTAGAAAATGAACATGTTTCTAGCCTGGATCCACAAAAACATATTCTGTATATAGTTAGATTCCCCCTTCATGACAACGGGACTGCTGCTCCTAGCTCCTCTGTCTCACTGCTCGCTCTGTTAGCTCCATTAGCTCCGTGATGCTACAGGGGCTCAGCTCATGAGGAGAACACTACTTGAACTCGGCCGTGTTTGTTGTGTTGGTTCCTGGTGGACTATTCGTTATGCAAATATAAGATTTATCTGCAGTTAAAACAGACCGTCCATGAAAGCAGTTTCTTCGGTAAGTCAACCCTGCGTACTTTGTTATGTTACTGCTATTTTTATTAAGCTAACGTTAATGAATGTTTAGAGTTGGGTTAACATTTGAGCAATCGGTAGCTCCATCTGAGCTAACGATGCTATGCGTAGTATCCAAGTTAAAAGTAATACATTCCCAATTGGCTAGGGGGAACAAAAGGGAAACGACACGACCAGAGTATAATTGGTATGTGTTACCAGCGGTTTATTTGTAACTGCAAGCAAGTAAAATGATATGCACAAACCAGCTTGGCCCAACAACGGGTCAGGCGGTTACTATCTAACACAACGGATCTCCAAAAGAGAGTTGCCCAGTACTATACAAAAGGAAAGAAAATCTCACTTCTAAAGTGGAAACAAAACAATAAGCAAAACCGGGGCTGTGGGAGAACACAGCTGGTGCGGGTCTACAGGTGCTAATCACCTGGATCTAAGTACGACACACACAAATGCTGGTCTACAGGTGCTAGTCACCTGGATCGAAGCAATATACACAAGAATGCTAAACACAAAGCTACTACAATACACTGCTACTCAGTGTAACTAACACAGAGCCCTATTAAACACACTGCTCGGCAGTCTAACGAATCACACAGTATTTCGGTAGTATAGCGAGAGGCTTGAGGCGTCTGTCCCATAATACAGAGCCTCCAGAATGATGTCCGTGCCCGGCCTTTGTACTCCCCCCCCGGATGACGTGGCAGAAGCGGGCGGGGATTGGATGACGTCCGTCCAATCACCGCGGATGTTGCGAGGTCGGGACGGCCAATAACAGCTGATGGACTGCACACCTCATTCACATATACACACAAGATAGAGTTAACAGCACAAGGTGTAACACCGGCTGTAACACCTCCCCCCTTAACCCCACAGGGGTTTTGTGAACCACAATACACGACGAACACATCACTACAGTCTGGACAGGGTATCTGCAAACATGTTCTCTGAACCTTTCTTGTCACAATCTTAAGGAGAACCCAAATGCAGCACTCGAGAAACCAAGGAGAATTGGTAATATACTTTATTGGAGATTCCACTGGATCGGAGGAATACCAACCGGGCAGTATAACGCACCGGAGGACAGCGGGCAGAAGGTGAGTCAGGGACAGGCAGAGGGTCAGGGAGTAAGCGAGGCGGTCAGCGTGGATACAGGCAGGGTCGGATAACAGGCCAGGCAGGATAGTCGAGGGACAGGCAGGATCAGGAAACAGGCAGAGCAGGCAGGTCGGGGACAGGCAGGGTCGGAACCGGGTAGGCAATCTAGTGTTGAACGCGGGAGAGACTAGCATGAGGCAAAGTACAATCTGGCAAAGAGTGTGTGTAAGGTGCGGGTTTAAATACTGGCAGAAGCTAATGGGTGCAGAAGAGAAAGAGAGTGAGTTAACGAGTGGGTGTGGAAAACAGGTGAGACAGGTGAATGGAAAACTACTGGTGAATGATGGAGCAGACTATGACAGAACCCCCCCCTTAATGGACGGCTCCTGACGTCCCTAAATGCTAATCTACAGAAGAGGGTGGGAGGTGGGATTAATACTCATCTGAAAAAGTTCCTTCGGCCTCCCTCTCCTGCCCCCTGTGGGAATCTGCATCCTCATCAGAAGCCTGCCCCTCGCTGTCCTCCTCTGAAGAGCTGACGGTAAGAGGAGAGACTCTCCCTGTGTCTCTGCCCATCGACGTGACGGTCTTAGATGGTTGCTCGGGATTACGCCGATGGAACTCCCTGATGAGCCGGGGGTCCAACACATGACGAGCTGGAACCCAATACCTCTCCTCAGGGCCGTAACCCTTCCAGTCCACCAGGTACTGGACTCCTCTTCCTCTGCGACGGGAACGAAGAAGTTGTCGGAGAGTGTACGTAGGCCCACCGTCAATCATCCGGGGGGGGGGGGGGGTGGGGGAGGGACCGCAGGAACCAAGGCACTCTCTCGGACAGGTTTGATCCTGGAAACATGGAAAGTGGGATGGATCCGCAGAGTCCGAGGCAGTCTTAGCCTTACTGCTGCAGGATTGATTATCCTGACAATCTCAAACGGTCCAATGAATTTAGGTGCAAGTTTCTTCGAATCCACCCGTAAAGGAATATCCCGGGAGGTAAGCCATACCTTTTGGCCCACCTGGTAGACAGGTGCTTCGGAACGTCGGCAGTTGGCAGAGGAGGCGTACCGGTTGGCCGAACAGACGAGAGTTCTCCGGGCTTGATTCCAGGTCCGTCGACAACGACGGATGAAAGCCTGGACGGACGGACAGGTAACCTCCCTCTCCAGGGCCGGAAACAGAGGGGGTTGAAGCCCGTAAGCACACTGAAATGGGGACAGCTTGGTGGCCGAACTGACTAGAGTGTTGTGGGCGTACTCGACCCAGAGCAGCTGTTTAGCCCAGGCCGCTGGGTTCTTGGAGACTATACAGCGTAAGGTCGTCTCCATCTCCTGGTTCTTTCTTTCTGTCTGACCGTTGGATTGCGGATGGAAACCGGATGACAGACTGACCGTGGCCCCAAGGAGCGTGCAGAATTCCCTCCAGAACACCGAGGTAAATTGAGGACCACGATCGGAAACCACATCAGTAGGCAGCCCATGGAGCCGGAACACATGGAGCAGGACCAGCTCCGCCGTCTCTTTAGCTGAGGGGAGCTTGGGTATCGGCACAAAATGAGCCATCTTACTGAATCGGTCTACCACCGTCAAGATGGTAGTGTGTCTGTTGGAGGGTGGCAGACCAGTAACAAAGTCCAGAGAAATGTGAGACCAGGGGCGATGAGGGATAGGCAGAGGTCGTAGGAGAGCAGCAGGAGCTTGGTGAGAAGACTTGTTCTGATTGCAAACGGGGCAGGCATTAACAAATTCCCTGGTGTCCTCCTTAAGTGTTGCCCACCAGAACCTTTGCTGGACTACCTCCCATGTGCGTTGGATCCCAGGATGGCAGGTGAGTCTGGAGTTATGAGCCAACTGGAAAACATCAGACCTCAACGTCTGCGGAACGAACAGGCGGTTCGGAGGATAGGCACTGGGTCCCGGCTGGTCCTGCTGGGCGGCCTTGACCCTCTCCTCCACCTCCCAGATGAGGGCGGCGACGAGCTGAGAAGTCGGAAGGATGGTGTCCAAGCCCCTGGGAATGTTACCTCCCTCTCCAAACTGACAAGAAAGAGCGTCAGCCTTAATGTTCCGAGAACCAGGGCGGTAGGAGAGGGAGAGATTGAACCGAGTGAAGAAAAGGGCCCATCCAGCCTGTCGGGAATTCAGTCTGCGGGCCGACCGGATGTACTCCAAATTCTTGTGGTCGGTCCACACCAGGAAAGGTTGACTGGTCCCCTCGAGCCAGTGACGCCACTCCTCCAGAGCCAACTTCACTGCTAGCAGCTCCCGGTTTCCCACATCATAATTTCTTTCCGCTGGAGTCAAACGCTTTGAAAAGAAAGCACAGGGATGGAGTTTTTGGCTGTCCATTGCTCGCTGAGACAGGATGGCTCCCACCCCCATATCGGAAGCATCCACCTCCAAAACAAACTGTCTTACAGGATCGGGTACTCGGAGGATGGGGGCGGAGGTGAACCTGGCCTTAAGGTTCTGGAATGCCTCCTCAGCCGAGGAGGACCACTGGAACATAACCTTAGAGGAGGTCAGGGCTGTGAGAGGAGCGGCCAAGGTACTGTATCCACGAATGAACCTCCGGTAGAAGTTGGCGAACCCGAGGAACTGTTGTAGCCGCTTCCGGGAATCTGGAACCGGCCAGGAAGTGACTGCATCAACCTTGGAAGGATCCATCTCGATGCTCCCTTGTCCCACGATGTATCCCAGAAAAGAGACAGAGGATGTGTGAAACTCGCACTTCTCCGTTTTAACAAACAGCGAGTTCTCGAGCAATCTCCTGAGAACCGCCTGGACGTGGTGCACATGTTCTTTCAGCGTCTTGGAAAAGATCAGGATGTCATCCAAGTAAACAAACACGTGTCGGTCCAACATGTCTCGGAGCACGTCATTTACCAACGCCTGGAATACTGCAGGGGCGTTGGTAAGCCCAAAAGGCATGACGAGGTACTCGTAGTGCCCCGAGGTGGTGTTGAAGACTGTCTTCCACTCATCCCCCTCGCGAATACGTACCAAGTGGTACGCGTTACGCAAGTCCAGCTTAGTGAATATGGTTGCTCCCTGCAACAACTCAAATGCAGAAGAGATAAGAGGCAGTGGGTATCGATTCTTGATCGTAATGTCATTAAGACCCCGAAAGTCGATACAGGGCCTTAGGGTCTTGTCTTTCTTCTCTACAAAGAAGAACCCTGCGCCAGCAGGTGATGAGGACGGGCGAATAATCCCAGCCGCCAGAGCGTCATTGATATAAGTCTCCATGGAAACTCTTTCCGGAGCAGACAGGGAGTACAATCGACCCCTGGGAGGGCTGGTGCCGGGATGCAGGTCGATGGCACAGTCGTAGGGCCGGTGTGGTGGTAGGGAAGTAGCCCTCGACTTGCTGAATACTTCCTTGAAGTCCAGATATTCCGGTGGAACTCCTGTAACATCCAGAACTTGGCTGGGGTTCCCCGAGCTTTGAGGCGCGGCAGCCTGTTTCAGACAGATCTGATGACAAGAGGGGCTCCATCCCAAAATGGCTCCCGTCTCCCAGTCAATGTTAGGGTTGTGGCGGCGGAGCCATGGGTAACCCAGGATAAGCGGGATATGTGGAGACCGGAGAACATGAAACTGAATAGTCTCGTGATGGTTCCCAGACAGGAGCATGTGAACGGGTACAGTCTGATGAGTCACTGTCCCCAGCAGGTGACCGTCTAAGGCAGACCTGGGCATTGTACGGCCCGCGGGCCAAATACGGCCCGCGGGATGATTCTGACCGGCCCGCGAAAGATTACATGATAATTAGAAAATAAAACATATTTTCTAATTATCTTATGGGTGGACTAAAACCGCATTGCTTTTATTTTGAAGCCCATTTATTCTCACAGTGCACGCAATCGTGCACGTCAACTGTGCACGTGAAATGGGTGTCTACCTTCCTTGTCACCTCTGAAAAATTCGAAAATGTCGGCTCATGCCAAAAAAAGTGGATGCCGAAAGCAGAACTTTCAAACAAATATGGACTACTAATTTACTGAAGTCGAGGGTAAACCTGTGTGTTTGGTTTGTGGGGAGCATGTCGCCGTGTTTAAAGAGTACAATTTGAAACGGCATTACGAGACAAAACATGCCGCGAAATACAAAAACTTGACTGATGCCGAACCAGCGCGGACATCAACGGATTTACTAGCAAAGCTAGAAAAACAACAAGGCTGTTTTACAAAGCTGCATGCAGACAGAGATGCAGCGACCAGAACCAGCTTTGTGATAGCCCACAAAATCGCCCAGAACAGTAAGCCATTCTCGGAGGGGGAGTCTGTGAAAGAGTGCATGGTCGAGTCTGCAGCACTGCTATGCCCAGAGAAAAAAGAAGCGTTTGAAAACATCCCGCTGTCCCGCCGCACCGTGACGAGAAGGGTGGAGGACATCGCAGAGAATCTGGAGTTTCCGCTGCAAAGTGAAGTGGGAAGCTTCCACTTTTTTTCTTTGGCTTTGGATGAGAGCGGTGACGTCCGTGACACAGCCCAGCTGCTCATATTTCTCCGGGGGATAACGCGCAACTTCAAGCTTACGGAGGAGCTGGTAGCAATGCGGCCAATGAAAGGAACCACAACGGGGAGTGATCTGTTCACCGAGGTAAACGCATGCATGGACAAACTGGGACTCGAATGGGACAGACTGGCAGGTGTCACTACGGATGGATGTCCGATTTTGACAGGGAAAAATGTTGGGCTTTTGAAAAGAATGCAAGATAAAGTGAGTGAACTCAACGCATAGCAGAAATGGGTGTTTATACATTGTATTATTCATCAGCAAGCGTTGTGCAAGTCAGTGCTAACACTTAGCCATGTGGTTGATGTTGTTACTACAACAGTTCATCAGAGCGCGAGCATTAAATCACAGGCAGTTTGTTTCACTGTTGGAGGAGCAAGAGAGCGAACATGGGGATGTCAGGTACCACACAGCTGTCAGATAGCTCAGCCTGGGCAAAGTGCTGAAAAGGTTTTGGGTTCTGAAATCAGAGATAAAAGAGTTTTGTGAGATGAAAGGCAAAACCATCCCAGAGCTGTCTGATAAGGACTAGATGGCAGATTTAACATTTGCTGTTGATGTGACTGCAATGATGAATGCACTGAACACACAACTGCAGGGCAAGGGCCTTGTTGCTCATGAAATGCAGAGCCATGTGAAAGCCTTCATGACAAAGTTGCAATTAATTTCAAGGCAACTAGGCAGCAACAATCTGGAACACATGAAAACCCTGAAAGAAGTCAAACCATCAGCTGATCACCGGCACAGGTACTCATCCATGTTAGGAGCACTGCATGATGAATTTTCAAGGCGTTTTCCAGATTTCAAAAAGGTTGAGGATGAAATGCAGCTGGTTTCCTCTCCCTTTACCTGCAGTGTTGAGAGTGCACCCACTGATGTTCCGCTTGAACTCATTGACCTGCAGTCTGATTCACTACTGAAAGAGCACTTTAAGTCAGCATCACTGCTAGAGTTCTACTCTGCTCTCAAGGAGGAGAACTTTCCAAACATGAGGAGACATGCTCAGAAGATGTTGGTTCTCTTTGGATCCACCTACACATGTGAACAGATATTCTCAGTCATGAAGTTTACCAAATCCAGGTACAGATCCTCTCTCACTGATGAACATCTGTCAGCTGTGCTTCGCATCTCCACCTCAGACATTCAACCTGACTTTGATGGACTTGTTAAAGCTCAACAGAGACTGGATTTCTCACACTGAATGAAAAAAAAAGAACTGAAGAACACTAAAATGTGGAAATATAACAAGTGAAATGGGTCACTTGATGATTTTTTTTTTTTTTTTTGCACAGTTCTGAAAACATTAAATGTTTAATATAGGCATGTCAAATCAAAAAGGCTAGACAACTGGGACACTTTTCTTTACACAGTTACACAGTTCAGTGACATGTCTTGTTTATTTTGGCTACAAAGATGATGTGATGTCTTTAGAAAGCTAAGAAAATCCTTGTTTCAATAGTATATGAAACTCAAAATGCCCTTTGTTATTAATGTGACTGAAAATGAGTCAAATGTTTCACATTTTGGAAATTATATTTGAATAAATGATATTTTTGAAAGCTAATCTCACCTTTTAATTGCTAAATAATAACATACACTCTTACCAGCGGTCAAAACAATGCCATTTACTGCTTTTTATATAGAAATAAAATGTATATTATGCATAATTGAGTTCGGCATTTTGGCCCGGCCCTCCAAAATATTTTCAGTTGCTCATTTGGCCCCCTGGGAAAAATAATTGCCCACCCCTGGTCTAAGGCGTTGGCTGGAACTGGGCGAGATAAGGGAACCCGGTCTATTCCCAACTGCAGCATAAGCTCTTCATCCATAATACTCGCGTCCGAACCAGAGTCAATAAAAACTGCAAGAGCCTGAGAGCTATCCGGTAATGGCAACCTGGCGTGGCTCAATGGTCTCTGAGTGGGAACAAATCCAGGGGTTTGGCTCACCAGTATGTTCCCCATTACTGCTGAGCCTTGCCTTTTACCGGGCAGTGAGAAACAAAATGGCCGGCCCGGCCGCAGTAGAGACACAGGCTACGACGTCTGCGATGCTCATGTTCCTCCAAAGTGAGGTTGGTGCGACCCACTTGCATGGGCTCATCCCCCCCTGGTTGCGGCTCTGGAGTGAGGTGAGGAGTCGCAGCCAAACTCGGACGTCGGGGCGCCCAGGCATGTTGAACTTCCGCCGATCGTCGCTCCCGTCTCCGTGTCTGGATGCGCCGATCCATGCGGGAAGTCAGTTCAATCAACCCATCCAGTGAATTGGGCAGATCAAACGACACCAGCTCGTCTTTAATGTAATCCGCCAACCCACGCAGATAGGCGTCACACTGGGCTGCAGAATTCCAGTTGCTGAGGCGGCTCCGGGTGTGAAACTCAATGGCATAATCCACTATAGATCCATTACCCTGGCTCAGGTTCAATAGTCCTCCTGCAGCGTCTGGACCCACAGACACGGGTCCAAACACCTTGCGCAGCTCCGCAGAAAAAGCGGGGAACGAAGAGCAGGCGGGTGTTTGTTGCTCCCATTCCGCTGTGCCCCACAGTCGGGCTTTCCCAGTCAAATGATTGACCGTGAACGCCACACGAGCAGCTTCAGAAGCGAAAGTGTGTGGCTGCAGTGCAAACAGGATAGAACAGTTCGTAAGAAACGGGCTGCAGCCCTCCGGTTCCCCGGCGTAGCGCTCCGGAGTTCCCACCCGAGGCTCCGGGGTAAATCCCATCAGAGGTGATGCAGAAGCGGGTGTCGACGGCATAGGAAGAGGCGCTGTAGTGGCCACTCCTGCCACTAGCTGTTGCACCGTAGCCGTTAGCTGCTGTAGCTGCGCAGCTAAATAGGTTAGCGTCTGGTCCTGTGAAGATGTAGCATGATGAGCCTCGGTGGCCAGGATGGCTATCGAGGCTTCCTGCCTCTGGAGAGCGTCCTCAATCTCTCGAAACGGTCTCTTGGTGAAGAGGAGTGCGCTGGGTCCATGTTCTGGCCAGATTGCTCTGTCACAATCTTAAGGAGAACCCAAATGCAGCACTCGAGAAACCAAGGAGAATTGGTAATATACTTTATTGGAGATTTCACTGGATCGGAGGAATACCAACCGGGCAGTATAACGCACCGGAGGACAGCGGGCAGAAGGTGAGTCAGGGACAGGCAGAGGGTCAGGGAGTAAGCGAGGTGGTCAGCGTGGATACAGGCAGGGTCGGATAACAGGCCAGGCAGGATAGTCGAGGGACAGGTAGAGCAGGCAGGTCGGGGACAGGCAGGGTCGGAACCGGGTAGGCAATCTAGTGTTGAACGCGGGAGAGACAAGCATGAGGCAAAGTACAATCTGGCAAAGAGTGTGTGTAAGGTGCGGGTTTAAATACTGGCAGAAGCTAATGGGTGCAGAAGAGAAAGAGAGTGAGTTAACGAGTGGGTGTGGAAAACAGGTGAGACAGGTGAATGATGGAGCAGACTATGACATTTCTTATGTCGGATTTGCAGGTTGTAGTCCTGGACGATCAGAGCCCACCGCATGAGACGCTGATTGTGATTGTACATGCGGGACAAAAAGACAATGGGGTTATGATCGGTAAACACTGCGACCAGCAAAGAACTGGACCCGACATAAACCTCAAAGTGCTGGAGAGCTAACAACAAAGCAAGGGTCTCCTTTTCAATGGTAGAGTAGCGTACCTGGTGTTTGTTGAACTTGCGGGAGAAATAACACACAGGATGATCAACTCCCGCCGCATCTTCCTGCAGTAAAACAGCACCGGCCCCCACTGCACTGGCATCCACCTCGAGTTTAAAGGGCTTAGTAAGATCGGGAGCAGCGAGCACAGGAGCCTGACTCGAGTGTCTTTACACACTTACGCATGTTGGCACTCAGGGGTCCAAACGTAGTCCACCTTGGGACTTATCAAATTAGTTAGGGGTTGGGCTACAGTGGAAAAGTTGCGGCAGAAACTGAGGTAGTTGCCTGCTATACCGAGGAAACGGCGGAGGTCACTCCTGGTGACGGGCACCGCACATTCAGCCACCGCAGTAACCTTAGCTTCCACTGGTCGGACTTGGCCTTGCCCAACCTGCTTCCCTAAATATATGACAGTAGCTTTACCAAACTCACATTTGGCCAAGTTCAACGTAAGCGACGCCTGTGCGAGCCGGGTCAATACCTGCCCCAGGATCTTCATGTGCATCTCCCAGGTGGGCGTGTACACAATGAGACCATCCAAATACGCGTTACAATTACTTATTAGATAGGACATGTTTCACCTGCAGTGTTTGTAGGACCTGTTTGAACAACTTGGATTTAAAATGTGTCCCTTGGTCACGCGGGATTCCAAAGGTGAAAACGAACTTTGTCAAGGCCTTAACTACAGCGGCGGAAGTGATGCTACGCAGCGGAATAGCTTCAGGGAAACGGGTAGACGTACACATAATGGTGAGTAAATACTGTTGACCTGTTTTTGTGCGTGGTAAAGGCCCAACACAGTCTATCAACACCCGGTCGAAGGGCTCGCCTATAGCCGGTATGGGATGTAACGGAGCTTGCGGAATTTTTTGATTAGGCTTACCGACAACCTCGCACACATGACAGCAGCGGCAAAAGCTAGAGACGTCCTTCGTTAACCCTGGCCAAAATAAATGCTTGAGACTGATTTGATACATTTTAGTCACGCCCAGGTGTCCCGACCATTGGCTTTCATGCGATACAGATAGTACATGTTGACGGTATGGCGCCGGCACGACTACCTGATGCACTACACTCCAGTCAGCTTCAGCAGTACCAATGAGAGACCATTGGCGCACTAATATCTCCTTATCCAACACATAAGCTACCTTCTCACCCCTTGCTTTGTTATTACTCACCACCTGCTCGAAACACTTCGCAAGCGTCGGATCCGCCCTCTGCGCGGTGAGTAAGCGCTCTCGGGTTACCGGGAGTGTGGAACCGTCAACAGCTGGGCTGGCAGGTTGCGCTGGCGCAGCGGTCACAGTAGGGAAAGCGGAAATCGCCACTGCTGGCTTTTCCTCCGGCATTTTATCATCTGTAGACATGGTCCCAAACATAGTATCATTTAAAGACACCTCCGAGTCACTCTTATGCGCCTGCGCACGAGTGACAGCACAAATGGGAAAAATGTGGGCATTTGTTACCTCAGACAACACAGTCTGAGGGGAATCCAATATTTCAAGGGCAGGAGTTACCTTACCTCCGGCGATGTCATTTCCCATTAAAAGAACTATACCCCGTATGGGTAATGCTGGGCACACAGCAACAGGGAAAAATCCAGTAATTAACTTAGATTGTATGTGTACATTGTGTACGGGACGGGGCACGTAACCCATTTCAATGCCACATAATATTGATCCATACCCACACGCTGATTGGTCTGAGAATGGCAGGGCCGATGCTACAATCACTGACTGTCAGCCTCCAGTGTCTCGTAGAATTCGGACGGGTCTCTGATCGTCTGACTCACCTGTTAATGATATCAACCCCTCAAACACAAAAGGCTTAAAACAGGGATCTATTTCCTCATCATTGTCGGATGCGGAGATACTGAGTGAGTTGGTGTTAATTAAGCCGATGCCTTTCGGCCTGGTCATGTCTGGTGGCTGCTCCTTCCGCTCAATAATCATGCAGTTAGCAATAACATGTCCAGGCTGATGACAATAGTGACATTCTCTCTCCTCTGTGTTCCTCGTAAATACTCTCGCTGGCTGACCAACAGGTGCACCGGACATACGGCGAGGTCTCTCAGCAACAGCCGGAGAAAACACCGTGTTGTGCGCTAGCACGTATTCGTCCGCCAGTACAGTAGCTGCGGAGGGAGATTGCACTTTCTGGTCATTTATATGCCCCACAATACGGTCAGGTAATCCCCTCTTAAATTCCTCCATCAGGATTAATTATTTCAAGGCAGAATACTCTGCAGCGTCACATGAATCAATCCACTTAGTGAGCAACATCCCCTTCTCCCTGGCAAACTCGACATGTGTTTGGTTAGCCCCCTTCCTGCGATTCCTAAACTTCTGCCGATAAGCTTCGGGAACTAGCTCGTACATCCTAAGTATGGCACGCTTTTCCAGGTCATAACTTAAGCTGTCCTCTATTGAAAGAGCAGCCACCGCCGCCTGAGCTCTCCCGTGAAGTTTACACTGGATTAACAGAGCCCAGGCCTCAGCCGGCCACTGTAACGCCGCTGCAATGCGTTCGAATGCCCCAAAATACGCGTCCACTTCAGTCTCATGAAAAACCGGCACTAATGCAATATTCTTTCCTACGTTGAAGGCAGGTGGGTGAGAATGAGGTGAGGAACTTCCTCCGACATGGCCAGAAGCACCGGAGGCGCGCAGCTCGGAGTCTAGCTCCAGCTGACGTATTCGGACTTCCTTGTCCATTTCCAACTTTCGTAGCTCCAACTGTAACTGCCTGGCTTTCTCCCTGTCGTTAGCTTCCCACTGAAGCTGCCTGTCCTTGGCTTCCAACTGGAAGACAGACCTTGAGTTTAGCCCCCTCCCGGGAATCTGTACTACCAACAGGAGAGGGTGGACATCTGCGAGGCGGCGTGAGCGGTGCCTCACACGGCTCGCCCCCCTCGCTGTCACTACCCCTTCCTTCAGTAAATGTAAACTCCGCCTCAGTCCTCGGATGTAACAGGCCCTCAGTGGGAACATCGGACACTGGGAGCTCAGCTGGTACAGCCAGTACAAGTACCTCCCTTCGCACCATCTCATCCACCACCAATGCCTTCAACTCCTTCTTTAATAATTGTCGACTCACCACAAGACTGAAGTGCCGCGCTATCTCCATCAAATCGTCCTTACGACACCGGTCTAGTTCCTCATAGGACGGCCAGACCAGAAACGACTCGAGGTCGAAAGATGCCATACCTGGACGTACCGCCCACCCGTTTTACAAAGCTTAGAGCCACAAAAAAACACCTATATGTAGCAAGTGTATCAGCTGTAATTAAATGAGTGATATTCAGAAGAACTAGGAACGACTATGGAGCTGAATGTGTGTGAAAAATACAACTGAAACCAGGTATGAGTTACAAAATAGTTGTATTCAAGATAACAAGTTCATTCAAATTCACATGATTATTTTTCAGGGGCCCAGTAAAGGCAAAAGACAACAAAAGAAAAGCTTCCGGGGTAAAGTTCATTAATTTCCGTTTAATCCTACTTCACCATGTGGCAGGGAGGATAGGTTTATAATCTTAGCTCGCCATCAAGGTCCATGAAAGGTCATCAGGTGCGGCAAGCACCTGGCAAAATCAAATATATCCAAACAAAAAACCTGACCTGTAAAAGGTCACAAGGAATAATTAGTATCTTCCCTTTGCGCATTTAAATACAAATAAATCTCTTAAATAAAATAAATACATCTCTTGTATAATACATCTCATAAATACATTCCTGGTTTAATAAATCTCTTAAATAAAATAAATACATTTCTGGTTTAATAAATCTCTTAAATAAAATAAATACATTTCTGGTTGTACAACATTTCTATATCCATTTCTATACAAAACATTAATCTGTTTACATTCAGCCAGTAAACAACAAAGCAATACCTCAGGGCTGATAGCCAAAAGCCCACAAGGTTACACTTAAAGTAATTGGGATCAGTGAAGACCCATGCATAAGATATTTCTACTATCAATACTATTAGCATGCTAACCGCTAGCTTAGCAGCTAACGAGAGCTATCTCAATGTAGATTTCCTATTGAAAATGCTAACCGCTAAGCTAGCGGGCACATTACATAACATTACACATTTTAAATACATTCTACCAATACAAGACTCACCGCTGATTGCAGCAATTGTCACCAAAACGTTAATCTGTTGAGGAATCGTGGAGGAATCCCTGTGTGTAGCATGTAGCATCAACGTAGCAACCAGCATCACAACCGACCAGTAAAGGAAACGGAAGTGACCTGGCTGCCATTTATACTGAGCTACGGAAGCCTGCTAGGATTGAACCTGGGTTACATATAACCCTAGGAATTCATTTAAATATCCCGGACGAGTCCCCACGTGTTACGTTCCCAATTGGCTAGGGGGAAAAAAAGGGAAACGACACGACCAGAGTATAATTGGTATGTGTTACCAGCGGTTTATTTGTAACTGCAAGTAAGTAAAATGATATGCACAAACCAGCTTGGCCCAACAACGGGTCAAGCGGTTACTATCTAACACAACGGGTCTCCAAAAGAGAGTTGCCCAGTACTATTCAAAAGGAAAGAAAATCTCACTTCTAAAGTGGAAACAAAACAATAAGCAAAACCGGGGCTGAGGGAGAACACAGCTGGTGCGGGTCTACAGGTGCTAATCACCTGGATCTACGCAAGGTATAAACAAGTACTGGTCTACATGTGCTAATCACCTGGATCTAAGTACGACACACACAAATGCTGGTCTACAGGTGCTAGTCACCTGGATCGAAGCAATATACACAAGAATGCTAAACACAAAGCTACTACAATACACTGCTACTCAGTGTAACTAACACAGAGCCCTATTAAACACACTGCTAGGCAGTGTAACGAATCACACAGTATTGCGGTAGTATAGCGAGAGGCTTGAGGTGTCTGTCCCATAATACAGAGCCTCCAGAATGATGTCCGTGCCCGGCCTTTGTACTCCTCCCCCGGATGACGTGGCAGAAGCGGGCGGGGATTGGACGACGTCCGTCCAATCACCGCGGATGTTGCGAGGTCGGGACGGCCAATAACAGCTGATGGACTGCACACCTCATTCACATATACACACAAGACAGAGTTAACAGCACAAGGTGTAACAGCGGCTGTAACAGAGAAGTATAAAACATTTAAGTGGTACACCAAAAGGCTTCTGTGCGAGGTTGGTAAAATAAGGTCATCCTTGTACATTAGATCAGTGGTTCCCAACCTGGGGGGTGTCAAAGATCGCCGGGGGGGCGCCAGGCCTCAGATGATTTAAGGCCAAATATCATCTTTAGACTTTTTATTTGTTTACATTTTTTTTTTTTACATATAATTGTAAGGCAATACATGATTGTCACTAAAAGCCTTGTCTCTACATTACAATAAGGCATAAAAAGACAGAAATGTATAATTATTTCTATAGAAATGTTTCTTCTGCCCGTAAAATGTCCAAACCGGGCTTGTCTGGATAAGCGCATTTTTAAAACATAGTCATTGTCCATGCCGGTTTCAGTTGGATTATTTGTCAGTTGCTCCGATCAGATCGGTATCCTCCATTTTGTAGATTATTTACGACTTTTGAATCCACATAAACACATCGGCAAAATCCGACTTACTTTGAGCATGTGTTTTAAACAGTTTAATCCCTTTGTGAATTGTTTCCACTTCCGCGCCTTCCTTTAATTTCTTCATACAGCGGGAATCCAAATAAATTATCCTGAGTCCAATAACCATCAAAGTCACTCCAATAGTGCTCCTTAATTACGCTTTCATCCTCCTTTAACACAATACTTCACATTCATCCAGTTTGTGACGGTAGTTGTAGCGTTTTTTAGACTTTTAAACTTTAATTACCGCTGTTGTTGTTGTGTACACAGACACACACACGGGGGGGGGGGGCGCAACTTCCAACAGGAGTCATTTGGGGGGGCTCTTGGGAAAAAAGGTTGGGAACCACTAGTTAGGTTATTGTATGGATTGTTAAGGTTCATTTCAATTCGCTATGCTCTACTATAGCATAAAATAGACTTGCTAACGTCAACTTATTGTTGAAGAGAGGCTTAGTGTATATTAAATCAACTTCACAACAAAATGTGTGTATCTTTAAGATATGAACGTCACATTTCAAGATGGTCCAGAAATAACGCTCCCTGAGATATTGTAATATGGTTTGTTGAACTGGAGTTATTTATTGCAGCTAACCATCTATCCGACGAACGACCCAAACATTGTTGTTTTTAATATTATTACCAATGCCTCTTTTAATAGTATTATCCTCACACTTGAGAAACAGCCTTATCGTGGCTGTAGAACGGAACATATAACTTAATGCCTGAATTTAAGGACGATGAATAGCGTAGTCAATGCTTTAGTGACAAGGAAATGATTTGTTTAAATATTAGATATGACGTTATCTGTGACTTCAGTGAAAATTAAGCATATCCATTGCATTGCATTTGTTAAATAGGTTTGTGTCTTACCCTTACCTGTATGATACATATGAATATGGCATATGAAAACAAATTAATTTCACTGACTCGTGAAAAACTCATCCAAAGTAACAGTAAAATAAAAAGGACCTACACAATAATACTCAATCAAACTGATACAGTATAAGGACTGTGATATCTAGCAATTTCTTAAGTATAACAATAAGATTATGACCTGTTTTTAAAAGAAGATAACAAGTTGTTTGCATGTAAAGAAGTCTGTAAGCCATGCATGTAACTTTACATATGTTTGTTCAAAGTCTCCTTAAAGGAATGGTCCACTCATTAGATAATTAATCAAAACGTCAGTATTTAGTGAAACATTATGTTTAAACCATACCCTGAAGAAATCAGCGATATTCCCCGGTAAATAATGATTTTATAGCTCTTTCTTATCAAAACCTGTATATTCCGTCTGGCCGCCGCCATTTTTGCCATTTTCAGTAGTCACGTGATGGTTGTGACGTCATCCATGCGTTCACTTTGTCAACACACCGAAACATGGCGGAGTATTTGAGTTCGGACTCGTCAGCAGAGGAAGAAGTTTTGACCAATGTGAAGAGATTGGATGGAGGAATTCAGCCATACATATCAGTATGACAATACGACACCCTCTGTCCTTAGACCCTCACATCGTACAAGGAAAAACTTCCGAAGAAAACCCACAGTTTAAAGGAAACATGGGAGAAACCTCAGGGGGAGCAGCAGAGGAGGGATCCCTCTCCCAGGACGGACAGACGTGCAATAGATGCCGTGTGTACATTGAAAAGATAATACATTTGCAACATAGGTAGTCCAAATGTTTGGAAATGCATATGTGTATAATAGGAAGATGATATAAGATACTATATGTATGCATGTAGTACCACCCTTGCTAGCGATTCCCTCTCTAGTTTAGCATACTCAGCTTCGTTGTCCCTGGCCATAGAATCACGATTTTATGGGGCCGGAAAACACTGGGGGGAAATATACACTAGCCGGTACTACGCTATATGGAAAGGCCACCAAAAACTGTCCTGGCCTGGACGCTAAAGGACGTTAAAACGGGGCTAGCCGCTGCAATGGAAATGCGCTATTTAACATACCTTATTCTTACTCCGAGCACTACTTCTGCTCCTCCGTCGCTTCACACTTGCAGAGGGCGATTTCTCAACTGGCCGAACTGGTGTCCTGGTCGGTGATGACACAAGAAAGACCGATGGTACTGCATCTCCATTAAGTAATGGTTGTTCCATAAATCCCATGTTATGTTTTATCATACTCTCAGAGTAGTCGTCCGGAAATTTGAAATGTTCGCTGCATACATGAGCCTGTAAATCTCTCGGTTCGGGCCGGCCACATTTCGCTAGCCACTGCCTCCGAATGTACTTCTTACGCTTACCTTTTGGCAACAGATGGAACCGAGCATTCCGTGGATTGTTCCTATCAGAATTGTGGCAATATTTCGCGATACAGTGAGGCATATTTGAAGAGAGAAACTACAGTAAATAACATGGAGATCAACGTGTCTTCTAAAACCAAACGCATGGTTTACGTCACGTCCGGAAAATGGCGGCGCCCACAGTGTTGATGTTATTTCGGTATATAAATCAGTTTAAAATCACTGATAATGTAGTCGGATTAAAAAAAAAAAAAAAGACTGGCAGAGACTGGTCTGTTTTATCGGATGATAATTATTTAAAAATGAGTGTCATGAGCATACCATTCCTTTAAGGTGATCCAGACAGGCTGGACCAGATGAGGAGAGACAGATCTGGACTCCTAACAGCAGAGAACTTCAGCACGGATTCCAAGGTACACCTTTTTCATACTTTACAAAGAATGTATAAAGTAATGACTCTAATACACTGATATACATGCCATTAAACATGACTAAATACTAGATCACCTGCACATCAGTGATGTTGAGTGTACTTTCTTAGCAAAAGGTTACATTTACATTTTACCAAGCAACATAACTTCTTTGTTCAACTTTCACATTTCAATGTATTTAAGGCAAATATTATTGAACATAGTGAGAACTACGACCCTTTGTCTCTGCATATTGACTGTAAAAAAACATTAAAAGTGATTATTTCAGTTAGACAACCGAAAATAGCAAGCTTCTACAATTGCACTAAGTTTTGATAACAGTTAAATATTATTTTAATAATACATTTATTTCAATGTTGATGAATTTAGAACGGTTTATTCATAATCTGATTATCTTTGTAGTACACTATTGGATTTAAAAAAATCATTATATTTATAGCCCCTGAACAAACAAACACACCTCTTTCTTAAATAAAACACTTGCTCTGCAATAATATGTTTTTTGATATTTCTGTTAGGAAAGGACAGGCCTGAGAGACAGGGCTGCTTTACCATGTTCTCTTTCTCCGAGGGTCCAGAAGAACATCAAAGAGGGAAAGGAAAAGCTGATGTTATGAGATTTAAGAGCAGTACAGGACATTCACTAAGAGACACTTATATTGTAACACAAATACCTGCACACTGACTAGTTTTGTAGTCTAACAGGAACTTAATTGTTGTGTTGTTTTACATTGCACCTCAGAGACAGTGTGATCATTGTCAGGCCTATATAGTTTGGCAAAAAAAAAAGTCAGCTGACCAAATGCATTTTCCTCACTTTATGAGCTTCACATCACTTGTGCCTTGTACCGCAGAGTTTGCAACGTCACAAATAAATGGGGCCAATCTTCAGTCAGATGTGAATGTGTAATCTATTTTCAGTAAGAATAATGGACGAAAGGAGTGCAAATACAATGTATTGAAATGTGAACCAAAAGTTAATCAAACATGTTTTAAATAAAAAGCACATATGGACAGAAGGTGTAAACCTATTAAATGTATAAGTAACACATTTAGTCAAATAAATTGACAGACTAGGCCTGTGCAGTTGGTATTGGCTATACCCAGCATGGGCTCCTCCATCAGGCCTGGTCCTCCTCGCTGAGGAAAGACCTTCAGTCCTCTCCAAACCAACAGACTGGACGTCCATCACACAGAGGTTTCTCCCTGAAGTCTCTGCAGCTCTCTGGACACCACGCTGTCTCAATCCGTCCACACTGAATATGAAAATAATAAATGCTTAGACAATAAGAAATATAAAGTTGACTGTTGAGTTGCTCAGTTTTTTTAGATTGTCAATACTATTACTGTATAACTAATATCCCAGGTTAAGAGGCACCTTCAAATAAAGATTGGTCTTTAAATACATTTTGTATTTTGAATTGTTTGTCTAAAGTCAAGGATCTCGAACTGGTACTTCTAGTTTTAATGATACAGTCTGATTATTATGCTGTTTGGAGGAGGCATCACAGGTAAGAGCACTAACTAGCCACCAACACATGTACCTTAGCTTGACTTAAATGTATTAAACGTATAATTAAGTGATGGCAAAATATAAATAACTAATGTCAATTCCAGTTTTGAATTTAGAACAATTGCATACAAACTTCAAGGGATTTTAAGATTCTGAAGTCTTCGTTCTAAATAGAAAATAGCATGGATAATTTACAAAGGCTTTGAAAACACAGCAATACAATTATAAAACTTGTCATTGTTTCAGGACTGTTCAATTGGTTTTATTTTCATAAACGGTTATCAACCGTTAGTGCCAAAGCAGTAGGCTATAATATATGAATTACTGCTGTATAGACTACAACCACTACTTGTTTAGCTAGCATAAACTCAACAAAGCTAGCGTTAACTGGCTCACTGACGTTATTTTGCCGCTAAACTGCACGATATAAAACGGTGGTCTTCATAGCGGATTTAATCCTCAATCACAATAATAATATTCAAAGTAATACTGGGCAAGTAATGGGCAAAACTTACCGTTGATTGACGCGCCATGTCAGCGGACTGGTAGCGACACGGACCGTTAGCCCCACAGTCACCCGGTTCGACCTGGCTGTGACCGTGTGACTGACCTGAGCCTCTTCGTTCTGATAGCTCTGCCCCTTCGCTCCAACCCCCCTCCCTCCCCCCACATCTACAGGTGAAAATTACTTTTGCGACACATTCATCGCAAGAAGTGTAGCAAAAGTCAAGGCCGCAGATTCGTCAATTTATACTGCCACAGAGCAGATTCGTGAAGTTGTAATGACTGATTTGAGAGGTTGTATTAACCAAGTTGCAGTTGTAATGGAAAATATATTTAAAAAAAATATATTTTTCTGCAAGTGAACATTTCATCACTAAGATTGTTTGTCTGCAAGTGCTCACATCAGGTTTTACACGCTCTCACATTTTGCACCATATCTACCTTCATACTTAAGGTAAGTTAACATGAAACTATTCAGCAAAACTTTCAATAATAATCTAAGGTATTGAGTTTTGGGATAATACTTGCATAGAATTCTTAAAATGCCTTCAGGTTTCTAAAATATATATTGTGTGGTAAATTCAACAGTGGATCCAGCAAAGATTCAAATATATAATATATCATTTTAGTTATTGATTTTTTGCTGTTACTTAATTATACTTTTGATAAATTCAAGTCAAGCTTAGCTTACATGTTAGTTGGTGCTCTTACCTGTGTGCCTCTTCCACAACCAGACTGCATTAAAACTCTTAAGTACCAGTTATATCTACTTTACTTTAAACCAGGGGTGCCCACTGTTTTTCAGCTTGGGAGCTACTTTTAAAATGACCAAGTCACCGCGATCTACCTACATTAAAAATGGTAAACATATATTTATTTATATTTATACTGACTATAACTTATCTTGGTGTACCTTACATAACTGCATGAACCCGTATGGCACAATACAACTCAGTACATCTTTGGTCATTACCTTACCCTGATGACCTGCACCGGCAGGAATCTGCCAGGGTTGCATAGTCCGGGCAGTAGCTGCTGGTAGCCATCCTCAAGCAGACTTCCAAATGATCGTCAGTCATGGTGGAGCAGTTTTTGGACTTAATCATCTTCATGTGGGAAAAGGCTGACTCACACAAATAAGTGGAGCCGAATAATGCAGTCAAGAAGGTAGCAAATGTTCTCATGTCCCTCTGTGAGTAAGTTCCAGAACTGCTGTCCATGAGCCCTGACCTTCAGCTGAATGTCAGCTTGTAGTTTCAATATCTCATCCTCCACTCCAGACGAGTTCAGGTGAAACAGCATTGCAATTTTTGATGCGAGTGAATCGACCTCAACATCTTCCCGAAATGTGTAGCACATAAATGTAGTGACTGGCTCGAGCAAAGCAAAGTCTTGAAAGCGCCTGTTGAACTCTGACACAATTGTCCCAATCTGCTCTGTGTAACGCGCAATGTCCAGTTGCGCACAAGCCTTCCTTTGCGTCTCCAGCTCTGACGCAAGGTTTTGGAAGTTCCCCAAATCATGGCGCTGCAGCTTTGAGGACAAATGCAATTGCAATTTTCGTTTGAACGCATTAACTGAGCTTATCATATTGACCACGGTTTTGTCTTTTCCTTGCAGCTCTAAATTAAGGTCATTCAACATGTTGGTCAGATCGGTTAAAAATGCCAAGTCTAGCAGCCACTGATCGTCGTTTAGTTGGTTGTATTCTGCATGTTTAGAGACAAGGAGAAACTCTCTTATCTCCGGACCGAGCTCTCGAAATCTCTGCAGGAATTTCCCCCTACTAAGCCATCTCACATCAGTGTGTAGCAACAACTCAGAATGGTCGCAGTCAGTCTGATGTGAACGGAACAGTCATCTTCGAAGAGATCTGGCTCGAACAGAACAGGCGATCTTCATTGCCACATCCATTATCTCTTTCATATTAAGCATTTTTGCGCATAATGCTTGTTGGTGTATTATGCAGTGATAATTGAGGAAGTCGGGGAAAGCATCGTCCTCCCTGCACTTGACAATAAATCCATTCGAGCGGCCAACCATTACGGGTCTGTGGTGATTGACACCAATTTGCACAGAGGGAGCTGGGTCTTCTCGATGAAGTTTTTGAAAGACTGAAACATTTCCTCTCCCCGTGTGTGTTCTTTCATGGGCAGTATTGTTAACATCTCCTCTTTTGCAGTCATATCTGTAAACACCATCCGAATAAAAATGCACAACTGAGCTGTATCACTTACGTCTGTCGACTCGTCAAATTGCAGTGAGAAACAATCGCAGTCCGCGATGTCCTTCTGAAGCTGCTGTGTCAAATCCTCGGCCATGACTTCACAGCGCCGCGTAACTGTACTTCTTGATAGCTGGAGAGCTTTGATTGAAGATAATATTTCCGGTTTGTTTTTAAAGTCCCGAAACAACGTGTCAGCTGCTTCAACGAATGCCTCTTTTATCATCTCTCCATCTTGGAAGGACTTCTCGTGCTTAATGATGGTGTGACTCACCCTGATCGATGCTTCGGTGGCTGCCTTTGATTTTGAAGTCACCTTTGTGAAAAATGCCTGCTGTCCGGACAACTGTGATTTCAGTTCCTTCACCTTTCTCTTTCTCAGCTCGCTTTTTGGAGGGAAGTCAGTGTCGTACGTTCTGTGAACTGTCCGAAATTGCCCCTCCAAATGTCCCTTCTTCAAAATAGCGATTGCAGATGTGCAGATCAAACAAAACGCACTTCGAATATGACATTGTGAAAAAAATAGTCCTCCTCCCATTCTGGATGAAAGTTGTACGTTTTTTGTTTCTTACTTGGTCCAGCTTCCCCACTCATTTGTATGCACTTTCTTTACTAGAATTGTATTACTATAATACAATTACCCGCTCTATCGAAATCAGTCGGAAGTAGCAATGGCTCATTTCAAAATAAATGTTGATTTGCGTAAAAAAACGATTTTAAATAAACAAAGTCTTGGCTTTCAGAATATGAAACTTTTATTTCCAAAATCACACGAAAAGTAAATGTTTGAAGTTTACAAAGGGAGGATGACAGCTCTCACTCGCCACTCTGCTCTTCCACAGCGCAGCTCCCCCTCCCTCCGGCTGAAATTATTAATGTAAGGCGTATAGTAATCATAGATAACACGGCAGGGTCCGTTACAGTTTGTTTTCAAATAAACACAGTCTTGGCTTTCAGAATATTAAACTTGTTTCGGCAAATTCAGATGATAAATACAACTTTGAAGCTTGTAACTACATACGGAGAACGGAGTAACTTTACGTCACTGCAGGCATAACAACAGCCGGTGTTTCTCGTGAGTGTTTTCCCCGGGAAACAAACACAATACACACAAACGCAAAAATACACAAACACACATACACTTAAATGCCATAGTAAGGACACTTTTTTGTTCTCTTTTTTTTTTCAATGCCTCGCGATCTACCCACAATGCCAGTCGATCGCGATCGACGTAATGGGCACCCCTGCTTTAAACAAACAATTAAAGACAAAATCAACTAAATGTATTGAAATAACAATCTTAATTTTAGGTGCTTCTTCTTCTTTTAAATTAAACTTTCAGACGTGAGATATTGAAATACAGTAATAGCATTGTTTATTTTAAAAAACTGAGCCACTCCTGACAGTTAACTTCATATTTCTTATTGTCTAAAGCAATTATTACACACATGTTCCCCTCCCATATTCACAGTGTGGATCAATTGAGACAGCATGGTGTCCAGGGAGCTGCAGAGACTTTGGGAGAAAATATGTCCTGTCTGTGGGTTTGGCTGGAGAGGACTGAGATGGAGCGGTCTTTCTCTGGGAGGAGGACCAGGCCTGATGAAGAAACCACCAAACTACATCTGTGAGCCCATACTGGGCACAGCTCTCACAAACAAATGATGATCCTGTTTGACTACACACTATACAGTGTGCAGCTCTTTGTGTTCACAATAAAAGAGTAGTTTCTTAGTGAATGTCTTGTATTGGTCTTTAATCTCATATCAGCTTTTCATTTTCTTCTTGCCCCTCGGAGAAAACGGTGAGGCAGTTGTGTCCTTCAGGTATGTCCTTTCCTAACAGAAATGACAAGAAACATAACACATATGACATTATTGCAGAGTAAGTGTGTTATGTATGAAAGAGTTGCGTTATAGGGCTGTAGAAATACAAAATTATTTGAATGTGTTTTTGGAATTCATCACTTTGTACTACAAAGATAATCAGATTATGAATGAACAGTCTGCAGTTAATCAACATTAAAATATATGTTATTATTAAAATAATATTCAACTGTTATCAGAACTTAGTGTACATATTAGTATCATGCTGTTCGGTTGTCTCAATGCAAGAACCACTTTTACCACGTCTTTTACAGACAATATCTAGAGAAAAATGGTAGCAATTTTCACAAAAAAAATAAATAAATAATTGCCTTAAATACATTGACATGTGAAAGCTGACAAAAAAATCATGTTGCTTGGTCAAATCTAAATGTAACTTTTTGCAAGGAACACTCCCTGATGTGTCAGTATTTAGTATTTTAGTCATGTTTAATGGAATGTATATCAATGTATTAAAGTTGTTACTTTATCTATTTAAACTAAAATGTTTCTCGATTCTTTGTACAGTATGACGGGGTCTTTGTACCTTGAGTCCACTGATTTTAGGAATAGGTCTGTCTTGTGGTCAGCATCCTCTGGTCTTTCTGCATCACCTGGAAACTTTAAACAAACATATAGTAAAGTAACAATTTGTTGGTCACAGACCTTTTTTACATGCAGACGTCATGTCAAAATGTGTTTGATTCTCCTTAAAAAAAAGTGCTGGATGTCACAGCCCTTACTGTATCTTATCAGTTGGATTGTGTATTATTGTATAGTTGGGGTCCTTTTTATTTTACTGTTACTTTGAAATAGTTAAATTAAATATATCCTATGCCATATTCACATTCATTTGTAACACACACACTTTACCAAATGTAATGCAATGAATAAGCTTAATTGTCACAGAAGCACACATAACGTCATATCTAATATTTAAACAAATAATTTCCTTGTCCCTAAAGCATTGACTACGCTATTTTTCGTCCTTAAATGCAGGCATTAAGTTACATGTTCACGTTCTGCTGCCGCAATAAGTCGGTTTCTCCAGTGTAATGATAATAAAATGCTTAGTAAGTATTGGTAATAATATTAATAAAAACAACAAGGTTTGGGTTTGTTCGTTTATTATAATGGTAAGGTTAACCACCAGTAAGCTTCAATAATCAACTCCAGCTCAACAAACCATATTGCAATATCTACGTTAACGTTATTTCTGGAACCATCTGGAAATGTGAGATTCATATTTTTCAGATATACAGATCTTATAGTGAGGTTAATCTCATATACAGTACGATGCTCTTCAACACTAATGTGATGTTAGCTGTCTGCATCGTCGAGCATAGCACATTTAAAGGTCACATGTCATGGCCATTTCCACTGATCATAATTCCATTGTTGAGGTCTACTAGAATAGATTTATACTGTGCAATTTTCCAAACTCACATTGGTTTCGCATACAGCATCTCTGTAAAGTATGTGTATTCATTCTCTCCACTAAACGGCTCGCTGCAGCTCTTGCCCCCCCCCCCCTCCCTGTGAGCCCAGTGTGCTCCGATTGGTCGGGACCAGTCGGGACGTTGTGAATCGCGCTAAGCTCCGTGGAGGTGTGATTTCCTTGTTTAGCGATACACAGCGAAACACAGCGAAACTCACCCAGAGCACACACAAAGTCACAGCCGAAGTAAAAACAATAAGTGTGGCTTGATATTGAGTAAGAAAAAGGTTGAAAAACGCTGTGAGAATGGGTCTGCAGAGAGAATTTCGCCGCGATCCCAACTGTCTGTTATCAGCTTGCAGCCAAGGAGGAGAAATCAGCTGAGCTGCATGCACTGAGTGTGTGAGGAAGTCCGTGGATTGGTCAATTTGGACCAATCAGCGGGGGCTTAACGTAACGGCTGCGCGGACGTAACGTAACGGCTCCACGGATTGGTCCATTTCGTTCCGGGGACCACATGACATCATGATGTACCCGGAAGAATCACATGGACAGTGACGTATCTCCAACGAGGCGTTTTGGGGAGGTATTTTCTGTTTTAGAGTTTTACTCCCTACATGGTGTACTTTGAGGGTGTTGACTCTGCACACCGTTTACATGCATAAAAACCTTCATAACACACAAGGGGACGGGCAATAACCGGAAAAGCATGACATGTCACCTTTAAATCAACAATATCAATGCATGCAGTTACCTAACTAGCAAACTAACTAATGTACAAGGCTGAACTTATTTTACCAACCTCACACAGAAGCCGTTTGTTCTACAGTATAATCCTTCTTAATGTTTTACACTTAAGAAGTGAATATGTTTTAACTTGTATGCTACGGATAGCACCATTAGCACAGATGTAGCTTAGCTGCATAAAAAGACCAGTAAGAAATAAAGTGCTTGAATTTCACTTACCGAAGAAACTGCATTGAGGGACGGTCTATTTTAACCGCAGAGCCATAAGATAAGTCCGATACTTAAATGAAGAATACTCCACCAGGCACCAACACAACAAACACATCAACGAGTTCAAGTTGTGTTCCCCGGATCAGCCTCGCACCTGAGCCCCAGTAGCATCCTGGAGCTTGAGCTAACAGAGCTACTAGCAGAGAGACAGAAAGCTAGAAACAGCACTCTCTGCAGAGACCAGTCAATCAAGGTGACCACGCCCTAATTTATGCAAATACTTTAAGACCTAATATAACTAAAAGGGTTGTGTTATAAAACAATTCACCCCCACACAGTTGTCATGAAGGGGGAATCTAACTATACAGAGAATATGGTTTTTTGAGCCACGATGTAAACATGTTTATTTCTGCTGTAAAGTTGGTCATTTTAACATGGGGGTCTCTGGAAATTGCTCCCTTCTGCAGACTGCTCCTACTGGCCACTAGATGAACTGCAGTTTGAGGCACTTCCTTATTGGCCTCCCGGCTCTGCCCAAGAGTTTGCCGCTTGATTGCAATGTATTCCCATCGGCTGCGATATATGACACTCAGGGTAGCGCTGCAGCCATCCATGACCGCGGCAGTTAAAGGCAATGTGAGCATCCCTTCCCATTGGATAATGGAGACATTTTCAGCCGGAAGTAAGTATTCTCCCTACTGTCGATTGATTTTACAATGATATATGCAGTACTCATCAACTAAAAAACTCCAGATTATACCTATTAATTACACAACAGTATTTGTTTTAAATTGTGTACAATGCTTTGTGTTTTTCCCCTTTGATTCTGAGAAACAAATAGTTTTTTCTGAGTTTAGGATAATAATAATAATATATCAATTTTATATAGCGCTTTTCTGAACCCAAAGACGCTTTACATTTGGGAGGGAGGGTAGACAAACAAAACAAAAACAAAGACAGAACCAAAAAGAAACAAAACACAACAGAAAAGCAGTCAGGAGGAAGTTGATTGAGAGGGGGGGGGCTTATGGATAGAGAGTTGAAGAGGTGGGTTTTGAGGCGGGACTGGAACAGGGTGAGGGACTCAGACTCACGGAGGTCTTGGGGGAGGGAGTTCCAGAGCTTCGGGGCTGCCACAGAGAAGGCTCTGTCCCCGAAGCTCCGGAGTTTGGCCTTGGGGATTGAAAGCAAACCGGCTGAGGAGGATCTGAGGGACCGGGGTGGTTGGTAGAGGGTGAGGAGGTCAGTGAGGTAGGGGGGGGCCAGATGGTGCAGGGCTTTGTAAGTGAGGACCAGGAGTTTGTAGTGGATGCGGTGTGAAACGGGGAGCCAGTGGAGTTCTTTGAGGACCGGGGTGATATGATGCCATGATTTGGTGTGGGTGAGGAGTCTGGCGGCTGCGTTCTGGACACGCTGGAGTCTATTGAGGGAGGTGGAGCTGATGCCGTAGAGGAGGGAGTTGCAATAGTCAAGGTGGGAGGAGATGAAGGCGTGAATGAGTCGCTCAGCTGCAGGGCGGGTGAGAGAGGGACGGAGTTTGGCAATATTGCGGAGGTGAAAAAATGAGATTTTTACAATATGACGGATGTGGGGCTCGAGGGAGAGGGTGGGGTCAACTATCACGCCAAGGTTGCGTGCCTGGGTGGAGGGGGAAACAGGGGTGCCATCAATGGTGACTGTCAGGTTGGGGGTTTTGCTGAGGGTGGATTTGGATCCGATGAGGAGGAGTTCAGTTTTATTGCTGTTGAGTTTTAGGAAGTTGTGTTGCATCCAGGATTTTATTGCAGTCAGACAGGATTCGATGTGGGTGAGGGGGGGGTTGTTGGGGGATTTGGTGCTGAGGTAAATCTGGGTGTCGTCGGCATAGCAGTGAAAGTCCAGGTTGTATTGGCGGAGAATCTGACCAAGGGGGAGGATGTAGATGATGAAGAGGAGGGGGCCGAGTACTGAACCTTGGGGAACACCTTGGGTGACTGAAGCTGTGGCAGAGGAGTGGTTGTTGAGGGAGATGAAGTGGGATCTGTCGGAGAGGTAGGACTGGAGCCACCTGAGTGCAGTACCTTCGATACCGATGTCATGGAGTCGGGTAAGCAGGATGGTGTGGCTCACGGTATCGAAGGCTGCACTCAGGTCGAGGAGGATAAGGATGTCGAGGGAACCGGTGTCAGCAGAGGTGAGGAGGTCATTGAGGACTTTGATGAGGGCCGTTTCTGTGCTGTGGTGGGGACGAAAACCAGACTGAAGGGGTTCAAAAAGCTGGTTGGTTTGGAGATGGCGGTGGAGTTGTTTGGAGATAATGCGTTCTATTGTTTTTGAGAGAAAGGGGAGGTTGGAGATGGGACGGTAGTTACTGAGGGAGGAGGGATCCAGACCGGGTTTCTTGAGGATGGGAGTGACAGCAGCAGTTTTGAAGGCAGAGGGAACGGTTCCTTGGGACAGGGAGGAGTTGAACAGGTTGACAAGGTAGGGGCAGAGGACGGGGAGACAGGACTTCAGTAGAGGGGTGGGTAGAGGGTCAAGGGAGCAGGTTGTGGGTTTGGAGGAGCTGATCAGTTTGAGTATTTCAGGGGGGGGTAACCAGAGTGAACTGTGAGAGGCGGCCGTGGGGAGGAGGAAGGCTCGGGAGGTCCAGGGAGATGGGGGGAGAAATTGTGGCGGTGGATGTTGGGGGAGATGTATGTGTGTCAGATGCAGCGGATAGGGAGAGATTAATGGCAGTGATTTTGTCGGAGAAAAACTGGAGGAATGAACTGCATAAAGTGGAAGTGGAGGAAGGGAGGGTGTCAGCACGGGGTTTGAGGAGCTTGTTGACGGTGGAGAAGAGGGTCCTGGGGTTATGGGAGGGGTCGGTAAAGATGGTGGAGAGGTAAGCAGTTGTTGCGGCAGTGAGGGCGTCTCTGTAGGTAGTGAGATGGAGTTTGTAGGATTCATGGTGAACTGTGAGGGATGATTTCATGGTAAGGCGTTCAAGCTGGCGGCCGGTTTGCTTCAGTTTACGGAGTGCAGGGGTGAACCAGGGTGAGGAGGTTTTAAAAGTGACATTTTTCCTTTTGAGGGGGGCCAGGCTGTTGAGGGAGGCGAGTAGGGTGGAATTAAGGATGGCCGAAGACACTACATTACCCACAATCCTTAGCTATCGTTGTGACGATGCCAGTCCACTTTGCTTGACAAACCTCTTGATTAGTCAACAAGCCCTGTGATTGGAAGTTGGAGTGGCAATACACCTCCTAGTTGATTCCATAACAAAAAATGTTTCGTAAAAACTAAAATCATACTTTATTCTGCGTGTGCTTGCTGTTCTCTTTAAAAGTCATCACATAAATGGTTCAGTTGCATTCAATATTACACATCTGCAGTAGTTCTTAACCAGTTTAGCCCTGAGGCTGTTTTTCAGGTCTCAGGCTCGAAAATGACATTCCCAGAAGAAATGACCATATCTTCCCTTCTAAAAGGGTTAAATTAATGATCTTTTTACTCAAAGTAATAATAAACCTGTGAGTTGGATGTAGAAAATTCAGATTGAACATAGTAAAACACTGTAAATTATAGTGTCCGTCCAAAAATTATTTTTTACTTACATTGAAAACGATAGTTACGGCTTTAAGCACTGGATATGTCCATCGCGCGCATGCGCAGCTCGAGTACCAATAACAACAAAGTCATCTGTGACCCACGTGACACCGGCTATATCAGCCGGTGTCGTCAGGATCGTGAAGATCTGTTCCCAGAATCTTCTCGCGAGCACACAAGAATTCTGAGTGACAGGGAACTCTGGCGGTCATCCAGGACTCATAGAACCGTAGTTACAGGCGTAACTATCGTTCTTTTTCGTCCCTACTGACCGCCAGAGGCGGTGCTTTAAGCACTGGATGATATACGGATATACCAACAATGTCATGAAGAATCCAAGCCCTTGCTCACCACTGGAAGCAGCGGAGCTCGGCCAAAGGACCACGCCCAAATAATGGGGAGTGGCGACATTGACCTGATGACAACTGGAGAATGTGCCAGAAGACGCCCACGACGCCACGGCGCAGATGGTCTCCAGGGGCACCACCCTCAGGGCAGCCCAAGATGTTGAGATGCTCCTTGTAGAGTGGCATCTCAGTCTGATGGCAGGGGGCGGCCACTGGCCCCGTAAGCCTGTGAGATGGTATCGACAACCCAGTGGGGCAGCCACTGGTTAGAGGGCATAACCTCCTTTAGTGCCGCCAGGGCAAAATCAAGAGTTGCTCCTACTGCTGTATACAGGCAGTAGCCTTGATATATGCCCTTTGGGCACCCCCAGGGCACAGCAACTTCGACGTGCCGTACTCCTGAATGTCAAAGCGTGCCAGCTGGGCAGGCTGATTGAAGTGGGTTTGTGGAAGGACCCCGGGCAGAAATGTCACATTTGCCCAAATTTGCCTGAGAGTCCCACCTCGGTCATGTATTGTTTATGGAGAGAACATGCAACTCCCCGACTCGCTTCCCTGAGGCTATGGCAAGCAGAAATGCTGCCTTCGTGGGCAGCCACCTAAGCCCCACCTGGGCCAGGGGCTCGAAGAGAGGAGATGATAGGGCATCCGGCAGCAGGGGTAGGTCTCAAGCCAGAGCCCTCGGGGTGCTAGGGGGACGCTGCCGTAAAGCCCCTCTCATAAAGAGGGACACCGACCTGTGGCATCCCGCCGTGGCGTCGTCGACCCGAACATGTCGGGCAGAAATCGCAGCCACATAAATTCAGAGTGGAGTGAGAACGTCCACTATCTAGAAGGGACTGTTTAAGCAACAACGTACATGCTGTCCCCAAGGAACACGCACATTCTTGCCCCCCAGTTGGGGTAGAAAGTGCGTGAGTGCAAGCTGCACATTCCGAAGCTCTAGCACGTTGACCTGGCGCGCAATCTCCTGGGCAGACCGCTGATCCTGAACGGTCCTGCCCTGCCGCACTGCACCCCACCCTGAGAGACATGCACCTATGGTGATGGTCTCCTGGCGGGATGGGATGGCGTCCACCAGGAGATAGGCCCTGCCCCTCCAGCGTGACAGAGAGTGGAGGCAATGCTGCAACACCCTGACTTTCCTGTGCCTGTGCCACTTGGCGTCCAAATGAAGGCTGTTCAGCCACATATACATGGGGTGCAACGACAGCGGGCCTAAGGGCCCAGCGGCCGAGGCAGCTGCCAGTCTGCCCAAGGGCCGGAGGAACTGAATATAAGGCACCATCTTGCCCGGCCCACGTGGAAGTAGGCATCCCTCAAGTCCACGGTTGAGAACCACTCCACCTGTGCATATGCAGTGGTCAGCATATTGAATGGCAGCACCTTCAGGAATCTGTTGATTCCTCTGAGGTCCAAGATCGGGCGAAATCCGCCGACTTTCTTGCTCACGAGAAAGTACGCCGAGTAGAACCCCCTGGGCTAAGCAGAGGGTCTTACTGGCTTGATTGCGTCCTTGGACAGAAGGACGGAAAACTCTCGGGCCATAGCTAGGGCCCCTGCCGGATCGCTGACGACTGTCAATTAGACCCAGCCGAAGGCTAGGGGCCGGAGCTGCGGTCCGTACCCCTGGGTTAAGGTGAAAACCACCCAAGGGCCGGAAGTACAGACCGCCCAGTAACTGAGCTGCTGCTGGGAAATCAGCCGACGACCGCCCCCGGGATTTCAGGGCCCAGCCCCCCGGACCCTGGAGCCTCTTGGGGGGATCCGGCAAGGCTCTGGGGCACGAGGCCGCCTGGAAGGCGGGCGACCTGGGGTACGAAAGTTATTGGGAGGCGGTTGAGTGGGCCGCTAAGACCTCTGCAGATCACCCATGTAATCCGGCGGCTGAGTGCGGCTGCTAGAGCGGCCCCTGGGCCTGTTGGGAGTGGGCACAGGTCTGTGAAGACCCGAGAGCTGCTGCCTGGTCCGCCTAGCTTGGGCAGCATCCTGCATGCCTCCGTTAGTGGTGACTGGGCCAGCCAAACCTGGCGACGAGTCTGTACCAGCAACAAGGCGTTCTCGTACAGAGGTGCGTCAACCGAAGGAGGTGCGTCAGCCGAAGGAGGGGCGTCAACCGAAGGGCGGGGGGGACAGGCGGTCCGCTAGCAGCCCCTACATTGGGACCAGGCTGAAGGGCCAAGAGGCGACTTCATCATGCCCCTATCGGAAGCTAGCCGATCCACTTTAGAGGACAGCCTGTTTCTAGTCCTTCTATTGGGGGGAGCACACATAGCCATCGATCCCTCAATTCGCCGGGAACGGCCGAATTGATCTGGAGGAGGATGTGACAAGGAGAGGTGTCTGTTGGCTGCTGCCAGACGTTCCACCTCAGTGATTCTAGCCACTCTGAGTGCCCGAGGCATGCAGCTACAGCTCATGCAGGCGTTTACCGTGAGAACCTCCCTCAGATGCTCAAATTTCGTCCCCACTGACCGCCAGAGGCGGCCGAGGCAAGAGGGGCAGCGGTCGTGGCCGTCCTCGGGCTCAAGAGAAGCCATACAGGCGCTACATGAATGAGCCATTCTGTAGGTAGCCAGATGCATCGTAGCCGGGAGTGGGTGCGGGAACACAGCCTTCACCAGCTACCTGCTTAATGGAAAGAGTAGAGCGTTGCTGCTACTCGCCGAACAGAAAGAGGGATGTAATTACACCCACGTTACCGGCAAAGCGAGCGGGAGCGAGAGCACTGCCTTCACCTGGCTGGATTAATAAACACGGCAGTTCCGCATCTACCAGGATCGGGGGCGAGAACACTACCTGCACTGGTTGAGTTAGAGACGAAAGCCAGATGCAGCGTAACCGGGAGCGGGTGCGGGAACACAGCCTTCACCAGCTACCTGCTGAACGGGAAGAGTAGAGCGGTGCTACTACTCGCCGAACAGAAAAAGGGATGTAGCTACATCTGCATTACCGGTAGAGGGAGCGGGAGCGAGAGCACTGCCTTCACCTAGCTGGGTAAAATAAAGAAGCTTAACAGTACACGCAAGACGTTAGCCGAGCGGCTGCTGCTAACGATCAAGCAGTAGTAACTATGGCCAGTACTTACACAGCATAGAGCCGTAGTTACAGTATTGACTATGGCCAGTACTTGCACGGCTTGGAACCGTAGTTACAGTAGTAACTATGGCCAGTACTTACGGCTTAAAACCGTAGTTTCAGCAGTAACTACGGCCAGTACTTACACAACATAGAGCTGTAGTTACGATATTGACTATGGCCAGTACTTGCACGGCTTGGACCGTAGTTACAGTAGTAACTATGGCCAGTACTTACGGCTTAAAACCGTAGTTTCAGTAGTAACTATGGCCAGTACTTACACAGCATAGAGCCGTAGTTACGGTATTGACTATGGCCAGTACGTACACGGCTTGGAACAGTACTTACAGTAGTAATTATGGCCAGTACTTACGGCTTAGAACCTTAGTTACAGTAGTAACTGTGGCCGGTGCCTAAAAGTGTCAGCCCACTAGATAATATAATATTGGGAGGATGAAATACTCCTTAATGGCCACACATGCAGAGCACACAGCACACACAGAGGAGATTGTTCTCTGCATATCGTCCTAGTGCTAGGAGTCTAGTACTAGGAGCAGTACATACAACGATATAGCGCTACTGCAACCATCCCATGCGTTTACCGGGAGCGGGAGCGAGAGCACTGCCCTCACCGGCTGAGTTAGATAATGAAGCTTAACAGTACATGCAAGGTGTTAGCCAAGCGGCTGCTGCTAACAATTAAGCAACCAAGTCAGAACACAATGTTAAGACCAGATAATTAGCTTAGAATAAAGAGAACAGCCCTCATAGAACCGTGCCTGATTACAGTAGTAACCGCACATGCAGAGCACACAGCACCCGCAGTGAAGATGTTCTCTGTACATCATCCTAGTGCTAGGAGTCTAGTACTAGGAGCAGTAATACAACGATCTAGCGCTACTGCAATCAAACCCTATGTTACCGGGAGCACTGCCCTGAGTTAATAGTTAAGCTCAACAGCAAGGTGTTAGCCAAGCGGCTGCTGCTAACAATCAAGCGACCAAGTCAGAACACAAATGTTAAGACCAGATAATAGATTCTAAGAAATAGAAAGTACTTACCTTACTCTCTGCATCTAAACGAAAAACGGGTTTAAAATATGACACTCTGGGCTTTCCATACTAAATTGAACGAGGGACACAGCCAAAGCTGGGACTCAAATACTAATGATAGCTCGGGCACAACGCCACAAGCAGAACTTTCAAAAGAGCATAAGGGCAACTTTATGGGAGAGGAAGCGGGAACACTGTCGTCACCAGAAAGTCTAAGCCACAACAAATAAGACGGCAATCAGGACAACTTGGCTGGGAGAGGGTGCGGGAACACAGCCATCACCAGCAACAAGCTGACACCAACCTGTCTGTCGAGGCTCTGCACAGCGCACAGCCGGCCACAGCTCCTGGAGTACGCGTTAACGCAGGGTTGCCAACTTTGGGTACCTGGCTGGAGTGAGATTTTGATATCATGGGTTTAATTACACATATGCGCACTAAATGACTGCTATCGTGTCAGTAGCGGGACCTTAGCATAATATATAGGATATATATACAATATATAGAAATACACAATATTGGACACAGACTATAAAGGGCACAAAGTTTCATTCACTAATGAAAGTCAAACACATGTTTGTTTCCACTGTTTTATTGTGTGCCTGTCGCGATAAGCAATTAATTGACTTATCGTACGATAAATAAAAATGAACTCGATAACTTTTCTGACCTCAATACATTTCCATTTACATGAGGATGTGACTAGCAGTTTGAAAGGATGTACTTGAATTATTATTATTATTATATATTATCATTATGTCAGTGGTCTAAAATGGTTATACAACGGTGCCGACAATATTATCGTTTATCGCAATAATTTCCGGGAAAATGTATCCAACAAAATTAATTATCGTGAGAGGCCTATACGTGAAACACACAGACACAAACAAATATACAGACTTACTCCAAACTGCCAAATATATTAATTAACGCACTCTCACTCTCATATACTCTTTGACTCTATTTTGGCCTAGTAGAACAATAAGCAGCAGACTTTTACTTTTTTATCATTTCTACTTGACCTTAGATCTGTGCATGCGCAATACGGGTCGGGGATTGACCAACCGGCTCCCACTGCTCTGCTGTCTGAACGTTGTTAAGAGTGGTGGGGGCGGGGAGGGAGCGGATCGACAGCTTGAGCAGCTGTCAACTCAACATTGTAAATAACCAACCAAAAACGATCGCAGGTTCATCTTGTTTCTGGCGTGAGAATAGTTTGGGCAGCGTGAGAGCGTGAGATTGAGAGTGAAAGCGTGTGTCACACGCCAGATGCGTGAGAGTTGGCAACCCTGGTTAACGACCCGTAGCTCCGACTGTCAGTCGCAAAGCTGCACGCGGCCAGCTGCTTGCAGAGAAATCCCTCAGATCAAACGTTCAAACCTGAACGCTGTAGGCTACAAAAATGTAGCCACGGTACTCTCGCACAGCGAGAAGATGAAAGGAACAGATCCTCTGACGACACCGGCTGATATAGCCGGTGTCACGTGGGTCACAGGTGACTTTGGTGTTATTGGTACTCGAGCTGCGCATGCACGCGATGGACATATCCAGTGCTTAAAGCACCGCCTCTGGCGGTCAGTAGGGACGAAATAGAACTACCCTTGGATGATGGTAAGGTAGACTAAAAGCTTTAGGAATCCAAAGAACAACATATAATAAGTACCCTGTATCAAGATTGATGGAAAACAAGTGACATTTGACCTGGGCCGTTTTTACCGTTTCTCTGGAACCCATTGGTCGATGTTGGTGATTGACATCTCTTTTTGACCATTAGAGCCAATAGAATCGAAGGGGAATTTCACCACATGGTAAAAAAAAGAAGGTGGGGGTGTGCGCATGCAGGTTTGCATCAGAGTGAACCTATCTCTCGCTCTGACATCTGGAAACTGAAAAAGCATGTTTATGCTTGTGGATTATCAGAAATCATTTAAAAGGGACACAGACACATTGGATTAACCTATGGACTAACTTCAGCAGCGTTGTTATTGTTTTAATGCCATTGAAGACCACTTTTGACCAGACAACGACCAAGGTGTGCCATGTTGCCGTTTTTAGCTACCTAGCGCCACATGTTTTGATGTCTGTTCTTGTTAATATCTTTGCGAGTTCTTATCATGGAGCGATGATGTACCCATCAATTCTGTGTCATCTCATGATCAGATCGATGGGTTGGACGTGCAGCTACGATAAGTAATAAGGGTGTTATGAGTGAGCTTCTGTGCAACACGCCGTTAGCATTTTTCGCTCATGGCTAATTCATAGGCTCAACGCTAGCTTTGTGGGTTTAAAAAAAAAAAGATCAGTTAGCTGAGTTTCTTCCCGTTACATGGATATAAAACATTCATAGTTTATTGAATATTAAGATGCCCTCAGACGCTGTTTCCTGCAGATTACGCGTTTCCCCCCCGTTATCGGGGGTGATGTGTAGAAGAGGTTAAGAATACTGAAGATGTAAGTGCTAGGAATGTTATGATTGACCGATTCGCATCGGTGCACCGGCATAAATGTTGAAAAAGTGCACATCGGCTACAGTTTGGGTTGAACTCCCGATGCATCGATTGTATCGTCTTTGCACCGGTAAAAAAACGATTCATTCATATAATATCCTCTCATCCTGTCAAACTCAGCAGACACGATCTTTGATCTTTGCTTCACCACTACCGAGGCCGAGAGTCTCAGTTATCCACAAACATGGAAGTCGAGGAGAAAGAGAAACACAGCGCGCACCGAAAAATACCTACAAATCAAACGTTTTTGTACTCCAAATATTAAGCGAAATATGTCACATTATATAATGACTGTCACCGAGTCATCATTTTGAGAAAAAGGCCTTCAAAGTGTCCTCTTCTCTGGAATCCATCGATCTGATTGATTATTAGTGGAGCAAATGATCAAAATACTACGGAGGGAAGATATTTTCGTTTGGAGGGGAAGCTCGCGAGTTTGTGTAATGTTGCGCTTTACAAAAAAACAAGTTTAATATTCTGAAAGCCAAGACTTTGTTTAATTGAAATCAGATGAAAATAAACTGTAACGGACCCTGCCGTGTTATCTATGATTACTCTACGCTTACATTCATAATGTCAGCCGGAGGGAGGGGGGGCGGCGCTGCGGAAGAGCAGTTTGCGAGTGAGAGGTGCCTGTCTTCGTCCCTTTACAAGCTTCAAAAATGTATTTATAAAAGTTTCGTATTCTGAAAGCCAAGACTTTGTTTGTTTAAAATCAAACAAAACACCTGAATCCCGAAAAAATAGTTTTTTACGTAAATCCACGTTTATTTTGAAATGAGCCGTTGCGACTTCTGACTGATTTCGATAGAGCGGGTCATATATTGAATTGTATGATTATTTTGCATTGTGTTGAATTGCATTGTATCGCCCCGAATCGCATAATGTTGAATCAAATCGTATCGAACTGTATCGCAACAGGGGTGTATCGTATCGCATCGCCTGGTGCTTCAAATGTATCATATCGTTGGCAACGTATCGAGATGCACATCGCATCGGCCTCAGTGATGGATATGCACATCCCTAGTAAGTGCTGATTGATGTCAATGGGTATGAGTAGGAAAAGCACACTCTGAAGATGTGTGGTACTGAATAAGAGGGTGTATCTTCACTCAACTTTCCACAGATTAATACAGACCAAAAAAAGGGAGAAGATTCATTTAAACAATTTTTTTTGTCATGAAATCTTGCTTGATGATCATGAACGTGATAACTATTAATGGAGGATTATTATCTCTTTTTTCAATCTCTTTGGAATTGAATTAATTAAATTACAGCTACTTGCAGGGCACGGCATACGAATAGCTGCAATAAAAGCGGGCTTTAGTTGATGCTCTTATTAGAGTCTTGGCATAATGAAAGCAGCGGGTTACTCATGGTTATGTTATACATTACCCCAGGTTTCAGCATCCCATGTTCTGTCAAATATGCAGCAAGGTTTAGACATGGAAATTCGTTTTGGGCTGTGTTGTAAAATGTCTCAAGTCTCCCCATTCTTTCTCTCTTTGTGTGTCTCTGGATATGTCAGAGCCCCCCATTTTTGTATTTTTCCATCCCTCCTTACCCCTCCTCAATGTTCCTGTCTTCTTCTCCCCCTTGCTCTCACACCTTCCACTAAATTAGTACCCCTTCATTAAAACCACAACAAAAAAAGACCAAAATAAAATAGCTCATTGTCGGAATCCAAATACCACAGTGCCACCAAGTGGTCCATTGTTTCACCGCCACCTTTGGAACAGTATACTGTACATTATTATTGTATATGCTCACACATACCCTGAGTGATGGATTTGTGAAGTTAGAGAGTGAAGGTTAACAGTTAAATGGTGTTCTGAGTGAAAATAGACACCTCTGATGAAAGAGGGTGAAAGACGGAGAGGTGGAGCAAGGTTGGATCGATAGGACACAGGTACAAAGAAAATACTTGAGGCAACAAAAGAAATTATGAAGAATGACATAAATTCTCCCTTAACTTTGCATCACTTTATGTGTACGTCTTTTTGTTTCGGTGATGGTGCTTTTGTGGAGAAAAGTAAGCATGCTTTTGCTTCGAAGCAGCAGATTAACAGCTGCCTTTGCCACAACATGACAAGGCCAGGTTATACAATTAGCCTAACAAACACACACAAACAAACATTCTTACAACAGTTCCTCTTAGATTGTTTGTTGATTCTTTATCAAGCAGTTGCTCATCCTCATCCATCAGTTGCTGCCTCAATGTTGGATGTCACCATGAAGACGACTCCACAGACGAGCCCCGCCCCGAGCCCTGCGGACGGGGCTAAACGTGCCTCGTGCCCTGAATGTAAGAGCATCTTTAACGTCTTCACGGAGGGGCCTCGCGGGTGGAATCCTAAGCCTCACCAGGTGTGCATCGGCTGCTATAGGGCCCGCCGACGACAGAGGCGTCAACAGCCGTCGTCCGACAGTCAACAGGCCGCCATGGGGTCGGAGCCGGTCTCCCAGGTCTCATCGGTGCAAGCTGGGGCCCGCCCTGGCCGACGTCACAGGAGCCATCGCCGACGCCGCGCCCCGACGTCGCACGGATGTGTCAACAGACAAGCACCTATCAGACTCGAGCACCACATCTTCTCCAAGGGCGAATGGAGACGGGCCAGGCTGAGAGACCACCCCCGAGCATTAATCACCATCTCGATGGACATGCCAGTCGGGCTGAGGGATGGCACCGGCAACCGGGGCTCGGCCGACGGAGCTCGGATATCCGCCGTCGCGGACACTGGCGCACAGTCGGACCTTTGGTCGCTGGAGGAGTTCCTGGCCTGCGGTTTCTCGCGGGACGACCTGCGACCCGTCAGCCTCAGCCTGTCAGCCGCCAACCGCTCCCCTATATCCATCGAGGGGGCGTTCTTCGCTAGGCTCTCGACAACCTGCAGTGGGGGGCGTGTCACATCCTGCCGTTCCATGGTATATGTGAGCAGCTCGGTCCGGGCCATGTACCTCTCCTACGAGTCGTTGCTCAACCTCGGCCTATTGCCCGTGAACTTCCCATCGGACGACGTTGCAGGGGGGCACAAGGAAAGGCGTAGCCCTGACACGGCTGACACGCCAGACCAGCCCTTGTCCGTCAATGCGACGAGGTCAGCCAACGGCGGCTGTGTGGGGCCAGGTGACCCCCGGGACGCCCAGTGCACATGTCCTCAGCGTACGGTCCCCCCGGCACGCCCCGTAGCACTGCCGTTCCCTTGTAAGCCAGAGAACAATAACAGGATGAAAGATTGGCTACTCGGGAGATATGCCTCGTCAACGTTCAATACTTGCCCCCATCGAGCACTACCATGCATGGAGGGGCCACCTATCGAGATGCACGTGGACCCCGCAGCTACGCCTAGGGCATGTCACACCGCGGCTACAGTGCCTCTACACTGGCAGCGGAGGGTCCACGATGACCTACTGCGGGACGAAGCCCTTGGGGTCATTGAACGTGTGCCATACGGCGAGCCTGTGACGTGGTGCCATCGTATGGTAGTCACTCGGAAGCACGACGGCTCCCCACGCAGGACCGTGGACCTCTCCCCCCTTAACAAGTTCTGCCAACGTGAGACCTTCGCCACTGAGTCCCCGTTCCACCTTGCACGCCGCGTCCCTAAGGGCACCTGGAAGACCGTCACGGACGCCTGGAACGGCTACCACAGTGTCCCCCTGCGTGAGTCGGATCGCCACCTCACTACCTTCATCACACCCTTCGGCCGTTGGCGCTACACCAGGGCACCACAGGGTTTCCTGTCATCAGGGGATGGCTACAACCGTCGGTTTGATGCCGTCCTCTCGGACTATGAACGCAAGGAACGTTGCGTGGATGATACCATCCACTATGACACCGACCTGGAGCAACACTGGTGGAGGACCATCGACTTCCTGACGCGTGTCGGCCGGTCAGGAATCGTGTTGAACTCAGACAAGTTTCAGTTCGCGGAGAGGTGCGTCGATTTTGCTGGCTTCAGGGTGTCGGAATCTACCATCGAACCGCTCCCGAAATACTTGGACGCCATCCGGGACTTCCCCACCCCTAGCTCCACGACGGACATCAGGAGTTGGTTCGGCCTTGTCAACCAGGTGGCCAACTACGCCCAGTTGCGTGACACGATGGCTCCATTTAAGCCGTTCCTCAGCCCACGCTGTGTGTTCCTATGGTCCCCCGTTCTGGAGGAGGCCTTCCAGGCGTCCAAGCAAGCCATAATGGAGGCCATCCGTGAGGGCGTGGAGATCTACGACATGCAGAAGCGTACCTGCCTCCGCCCTGACTGGTCCATGCGTGGCATTGGCTACTTCCTGCTCCAGCAACATTGTCACTGTGCCTCGGGCATACCGTTTCCTGTCCCCTGCGGAGCAACGCTATGCGGCCGTCGAGGGAGAGGCCCTAGCTGTGGCCTGGGGTCTGGAACAGACGCGGTACGTCACGCAGGGGTCCGACAACCTCGTCGTGGTCACCGACCATAAGCCGTTGGTGAAGATCTTTGGCGACCGTACGCTGGATGAGATCACAAACTCGCGTCTGTTTAGACTCAAGCAGCGCACCCTCCCATGGCGCTTTGACATTGTGCATCTGCCTGGCAAGAGCAACTATGCCGCTGATGCCACGTCGAGGCATCCTTCCCCCTCGGGCTCAGCGAACGGCCTCTCATTGGGGCTGCCGAGCGGGCCTGACGCCGTGGAGTCAGCACTCATGGCCTCCATCCGCGACGACGCACGGGAGCTCGGAGCCGTCTCTTGGCCCCTCCTCGCACGGGAGACAGCAGCTGACGGATGCCTCGGCCACCTCCTCCAACTCATCGAGCAGGAGGGTGGGATTGACGTAAATGACCCTGCCCTGGCGAGTCTGTCATCGGTCTGTGAGTCCATCTACGCACAGGACGGCGTCCTGCTCTATCGGGACCGCGTCGTGGTCCCCCCATCCCTCCGTGGGAGAGTCCTTCAGCATCTCCATGCCGCCCACCAGGGAACCTCAGCGATGGGGCAGCATGCCCGAGCCATAGTTTACTGGCCCGGGATGTCCGGGGACATTCAGGCCACCAGGGACGGATGTGCAGACTGCAACCGCAATGCTCCGTCACAGGCGGCTACACCCCCCCCTGCCGTCCTCACCCCCGTCCACGCCATTCGAGGCGGTGTTTGCTGACTTCTTCGACTATGGGGGCCGCCACTACCTAGTTGTCGGGGACCGTCTCTCGGGCTGGGTAGAGGTCCTGAGCTCTACGGCGGGTACTGCCCTGGCGGGCTCAGCTGGCCTGGTCCAACACCTCCGTTCATTCTTCGCCACCTTCGGCGTACCGGAGGAGCTCTCGAGCGACGGTGGTCCGGAATTCAAGGCGAGCCACACTGAGGATTTCCTCCGCTTATGGCACGTCAAACACCGTGTGTCGTCCGTTAGCTTCCCGCAGTCTAATGGGAGGGCAGAAGTTGCGGTTAAGACCGCTAAGCGCCTCCTTATGTCCAACACCGGCCCGTCGGGCGGCCTTGATCAGGACCGCTTCCTGCGTGCTATGCTGCAGCTGCGAAACACGCCTGACCCCGACTGCAACCTCTCGCCAGCGCAGATCATCTTCGGCCGCCCCCTTCGTGGCTCGCTCTCCTTCGTGGCTCGCTCTCCATCGTGAACCGCCTCACCCGCACATCCGCCTGCTATGGCGCGAGGCATGGGCGGCGAAGGAGGACGCCCTTCGGACCCGTATATCCCGTACCACCGAGTCTCTGGGGACTCACTCAAGACCGCTCCGCCCATTGGCACTCGGCGAAAGGGTATTCCTCCAGAACCAGCAAGGCCCAAGCCCCCATAAATGGGACAGGTCAGGGATCGTGGTGGAGTCGCCGGGCCACGACCAGTATCGGATCAGGGTTGACGGTTCGGGACGTTTGACACTGCGCAACCGGCGCTTCCTCCGTGCCTATACGCCGGCCACACCCTGCGCCCGTGAGCAGCCGGCTGTGCCCTTGCCGCCGCCCGCTGCTCTGGACCATCAGCCCCCACCTATCCACCCGGGCTGGGCGACGCCCCAGGGGATCGCTCAGCGGCCGGCTGTTGGACCCCGCGACTCGGCTATGGGCGCTTCCCCACTGTGAGGCGTCCTCTGACCTCACCGTTCCTACGGGTGCCTTCCTGGGCGCACCGGTGCCGCAGTCGCCGCCGATGCTGCCCCAGCCTACTCGGCCAGGCCGCGTGAGGAGGCCGCCTGCACGTTACGAGCCCGAGTCCGGCAGCTGGATTTAGACCGTTAACCTATTCCGTCCCATAGCTTTCCGGTCTGGGGGGGATGAAGAGTTTATCGCCGGCCACAAGAGGGCAGCGTCACTGCTGTCGCTGCCCGGATATGCCGTGCTTTGACCCGGTAGTGCTTAGCGGCCATTTTAGTTCACATGTTGTTCAGTCACTCCGCCTCGAGTTGAGACGTTCATCCACTCACTCATGTAAGACTGTTTCCACTACTGTTTAGTGTGTCTTTAATATATGTAATTTAATATATGTGTATTGGTCATGACATGCATTACATTACATTACATTACATTGCATTTAGCTGACGCTTTTATCCAAAGCGACTTACAATAAGTACATTCGACCAGGAAGACACAACCTTGAGGAAAACAGAATCATATAAGAACATCAGGTTTCAAAGAGCCAATCGTTTCAAGTGCTGCTCAACTGGCTAAGCCAGTCCTTTATTAGTATATAAGTGCTCTGTTAGCAGTTCTTTGTTAGTCATTCTATCGCTCGAAGTGGAGTCGAAAGAGATGAGTTTTCAGTCTGCGCCGGAAGGTGTGTAAGCTTTCTGCGGTCCTGATTTCAATAGGGAGCTCATTCCACCATTTTGGAGCCAGGATAGCAAACCCACGTGTTTTTGCTGATGGGAACTTGGGTCCCCCTCGCAGCGAGGGTGCAGCGAGCCGTTTGGCTGATGCAGAACGTAGAGCACGTGCTGGGGTGTACGGTTTAACCATGTCCTGGATGTAGGAAGGGCCAGATCCATTCGCAGCATGGTACGCAAGTACCAGTGTCTTGAAGTGGATTCTAGCAGTTACCGGAAGCCAGTGGAGGGAGCGGAGGAGCGGCGTGGTGTGGGAAAATGTTGGAAGGTTGAAGACCAGACGAGCCGCTGCATTCTGGATGAGCTGCAGAGGTCGGATGGCACATGCAGGTAGACCAGCCAGGAGGGAGTTGCAGTAGTCTAGGCGTGAGGTGACGAGAGCCTGGACCAGAACCTGCGTCGATTTCTGGGTCAGCTGTGGGCGTATCTTCCTGATGTTGAAAAGCGTGTATCTGCAGCAGCGGGTTGTAGCAGCGATGTTTGCAGTAAACGACAGGTTGTTATCTAGGATAACACCCAGATTCCTTGCAGTCTGAGTCGGGGAAACAACAGAGGGGCCGATGTTGATAGTTAGGTCAAGAGAGGGACAATCTTTTCCCGGAAGGAAAAGCACTTCAGTTTTGTCAAGGTTGAGCTTGAGATGATGAGCGGACATCCACTGAGAGATGTCAGCTAAACAAGCAGAGATGCGTGCGACGACCTGGGTCTCTGAGCGGGGAAAGGACAGAATTATTTGGGTGTCGTCAGCGTAGCAGTGGTATGAAAAACCATGCGGGCTAATGACAGATCCGAGTGAGTTTGTGTACAGGGAGAAGAGGAGAGGACCAAGAACAGAGCCCTGAGGGACCCCTGTAGTTAATTGACAAGGGTCGGACTCAGACCCTCTCCAAGTAACCCTGTAGGTGCGGTCTTTGAGGTATGAGGTGAGGAGGGAAAGTGCAGAGCCTGAAACTCCAAGTTCTTGGAGGGTGCGAAGGAGGATCTGATGGTTCACCGTGTCGAATGCAGCAGACAGGTCCAACAGGATGAGGACAGAGGAGAGGGAGGCTGCTTTAGCAGTGTGCAGTTCCTCAGTGACAGCAATGAGAGCAGTTTCTGTGGAGTGACCTGCCTTGAAACCAGACTGGTGCGGATCCAGAAGGTTGTTCTGATGGAGATAACAGGAGAGTTGTTTAAAGACAGCGCGTTCAAGTGTTTTAGACAGGAACGGGAGGAGAGAGACAGGCCTGTAGTTTATAACATCAGACGGGTTGAGAGTGGGTTTCTTCAGGAGAGGGTTTACTCTCGCCTCCTTGAGACTGTTTGGAAAGTGACCAGAAGTTAGAGAAGTGTTGATGAAATGGGTGAGAAACGGTAGAATATCAGGAGCGATAGTCTGAAGGGATAGGGTCCACAGGTGGTGGGGCGGGCAGAGGTAATGAGGGTAAGAACCTCACTTGGAGAGAGAGGGGAAAAGGAGGTTAGTGTGCCGGTTGAAGGTGGCTCAGGTGATCCGGCGGTGAGTAGGGGTGAGTCAGAAAAAGAAGAGCGAATGTCGTAAACCTTTTTTTCAAAGTGGTTAACAAAGTCGCTTGACAGAAGGGAGGAGGGGGAAGGGGCTTTGGGGGGGTCCAAGAGGGTGGAGAAGATGGAAAATAGTTTTTTAGGATTGGAATAGGAAGATTGGATCTTATCTTGAAAGAAAGTGCTTTTTGTCTGAGAGATGGAAGCAGAGAAAGAGGAGAGGAGAGCCTGATAGGTTAGGAGGTCGTCACGGTGTTTGGATTTCCACCATTTCCGCTCTGCTGCCCTAAGGACGGTTCTATTAGCACGCAGTGCGTCATTTAGCCAGGGAGCAGGAGGGGACTGACGAGCCTGCCGAGATGTGAGAGGACAGAGAGAGTCCAGAGAGGATGAGAGAGTAGAGAGGAGAGTTTCTGCAGCAGAGTTTGGAGGCAGGAGTTGGAACGAGTCAGAGGAAGGGAGGGCTGAGAGCACCGAGGAGGCAAAGGTAGAGGGGGAGAGGGAACGGAGGTTACGGCGGACAAGTGCAGGATGAGAAGAGATTAGTTTGTTATGTTTGGAAAGGGGTAAAGAGAATGAAATGAAGAAGTGATCGGAGGTGTGGAGCGGGTTTACAGAGAGGTTAGAAGTAGTGCAGTTCCTTGAGAATATGAGATCAAGGACATTGCCAGCTTTATGAGTCGGTGGGGACGGAGACAGTGAGAAAGCAAAGGTGGTTAACAGAGATGTTAGTTCGTCTATCTTCCCCGTCTGGAGGTTGAAGTCTCCGAGAAGTACAGCGGGAGGGCCAGTTTCAGGGATGTGTGAGAGGAGATGATCTAATTCATCCAAGAAGTCCCCCAAGGCTCCTGGTGGACGGTAGAGAACAACAATGGTCAGTTGTATAGGATGGGTCACAGTGACGGCATGGAATTCAAAGGTGGAAGGAGTGAAGTTAGGTAGCTTGAAGAGGGAAAAGCTCCATTTGGGAGAGAGCATGTATGTAATACTTTGTCAGCTTATCCTGCGGCATTGCTCTGTTTCAGGGTGTCGTCATCTTTGTCAATAAAGTACCAAGACTGACATTGAGGAGTGTGTTTCTTCAGTTACTGCCTCCAGTGCCCTGTACGACGAAGCCAGTTCAACAGACCCTGGATATGTTTGATTTACCCGGCTTAACTAACCCTAACAAACGCGATGTCGCTAAGCGGTCCTACGAAGCTGGTTATTAACTCAGCAAATCAACCAGGGTTTCTCTGTCCGGTTGAGAGTGCGTTCAGGTGAAAGGGACGAGGTTATCAACATTTGACCAATCACAAACATGGAGACGCGTGCTGACAGCGCAGCGTCATACTTCATGAATGAGTAGTGTAAATAGCAAATCCTGCTTCGTAGTACAGGCCACTGGTGCCACAGAGATTTCATAAAGTGAAGGATGTTTTCCTTCTATAAAACAGCTGTGGGCAGCAGATACTGTAAGTCACGGACAGGAATCCCTCAATTTAAATAAAACGAGGCCATCATTTATTAACTCGTGCGCACGCTTTATTAACTCGTGCCCACGCTTTAGTAACTAGTGCGCACGCTTTAGTAACTCGTGCGCACGAGTTACTAAAGCGTGCGCACGAGTTACTAAAGCATGGCCACGTTTTATTTATTTTTCTCTCAATGAACCCTCCAGGGCTCCGTAGGAAAGGGATACCCCCGAAAAGCACAATAGGGCATTTTTAAGTAAAAGAACAGCCATTGCCTTTGTATAATTTTCTTCTAAAAACGCACCATCCTTTGTTTTTTGGAGTTTTACACAAGCCTCAAATTTAAATTAATTGAATTTGGAACGTAATAAATTACTCAATTGTCATGAAGAAAGACAAAAGATAAATAAAACAAAGCGAAAAATGAAACACTCATTTAGGCGATGTGTAGAAGCAATGACTATCCTCTTGACAATACCCTAATCAAAGAGTCCAGTCTCATTCTAAACTTAACTCAAAGAGGAAGGAACAGAACATGCACAGTGTGTTAATGAGGTACAAGTATTGTCTTTTTTTTCTTCTCTTTTTCTCTTTTTGATATATCAACAACCATCCTTGTTATCGGGCCTTAAACAAGATTCTTATCTCTTACGTCCTTGCTCACCTCCCCTTGATGTACTAAATGCCTCCTTTGGGCAATACTGCTCATACTGCTATTACCACATTACAGGAAGTTCTTCAAATGTTTATACGGAATAGAAACCATTGAATTGTATTTTACATCTCAAAATGCCATTAATTAAGTTGTTGCTATCTTAAAGGGATTTTCAATGTTGCCTCTGTGGGCAGTTTATGCCAATTGTTTTAGATTAGTTGAAAAGTTACTCACTATACAATTTAGATTTTTTTCATTCTGTGTTTAATTGGAATTTCAATCAATCAATGTTTATTTATATAGCCCAATATCACAAATGTTACATTTGTCTCAGTGGTCTTCACAGTGTGTACAGAATATCAATATGACACCCTCTGTCCTTAGACCCTCACATCGTACAAGGAAACACTTCCGGCGAAAACCCACAGTTTAAAGGGAAAAATGGGAGAAACCTCAGGGAGAGCAACAGAGGAGGCATCCCTCTCCCAGGACGGACAGACGTGCAATAGATGCCGTGTGTAAATTGAAAAGATAATACATTTGCAACATAGGTAGTCCAAATGTTTGGAAATGCATGTGTGTATAATAGGAAGATGAATCCACGAGGATATCCATCCAGGACCACAACAACAGACACAGCCACGACTCAAGATCCAGGGCTCACGATCCAGGACACAGGACCGCAGCAACAGGATCATCCATGACTCCGGATACCGGCGTATATAGACACCAAAAAGAAAGAAATGTGTGGAAGCTGGGTTAATCGGAACATGAGAGTACACAGGTATAGACAGAGAGAAGGAAGAAGTAAGACGTCCCCCGACAAACTAAGCCTATATCAGCAAAACTAGGGGCTGAATCTAATCAGCCCCATCTACACTGAACACAAATATAAATGCAACACTTTTGTTTTTGCTCCCATTTTTCATGAGATGAACTGAAAGATCTAAAACATTTTCTATATACACAAAATAACCATTTCTCTCAAATATTGTTCACAAATCTGAAAAAAATCTGTGATAGTGAGCACTTCTCCTTTGCCGAGATAATCCATCCCACCTCACAGGTGTGGCATATCAAGATGCTAATTAGAAAGCATGATTATTGCACAGGCGGTGATGAGTAAATAGGAACATAGTATATCAAGCTCCATTTGACTTATATTTCTCATTGTGTCTGAGTTGAGTATCAGTACCCTATTCAGTTTACAAGCCACCAACATACAAAAATAACCCTAACCCTTAGGCTACAAGGTTACATAGGCAGTGCCAGGACTTTAAAATGTTATTCCAGGTGGAATTTACCTTTGGACACAAAGAAGGTCTGGGATTGATTTAGCGCAAATAACTTTGAAGGCTGGATTTGTTGGCTAAATTGAGTTTGCGATAAGCAAACTGATACTGAGTTATAAATCTCTGTCATGGCTCAGTAATCCTCAGTGCTACCTTTACTAGAGTACTGGGTTATTTCCAAGAGATCATGTCCAAGCTCAGGGTGAATTGCCTTGCTTTCGTTGTCTGAAGGTAAAAAATAAATTAATCAGTGTAGTCGCATTCGCCACGCATCATTACCGCATCATTACCATGAGGGCAGGACAACTAACGAAAACCATTACAGATGGGATGGAGATGTAGGGAATGCGGTAAAAGCTATAGGTAGAGGTGACAAAGAGGAGGCATTATGGTCCCGCAATCACTTATAATGTTAGTATAGACCTCATCAACCCAAGAGAGAAAAACTACCGTAACTTCCCTCTCACCGTATCATATACCAACCTGTCTTTATTCTCTTTGTCTCTCCATTTTTTCCCTTACAGGAATCCGAGTGCTGGCTGATTGGTCATACAGTATGAGTGAGCGTGATTGTTCTAGAAAAGTGAGAGAACACTTCTACTGATGAGGGGAGTGGTACCTCCCTCTGAGAATCAAACCACTTGGTGCGTCGGCTTCCGGATGGCAGCACTGAGGGTTTCTACCACATTGACACACACACACACTCATTATCTCCGACTCTCGCTCATTCTTCTCTCTCCAATCTTTCACCTCGCTTTTTTTTTCTTCCCTCTCCGTCTGTTTGTTGTGCTCCACCTCCCTGGGCTCTTCGAGTGCATTAATCAGTCAAGCCACAGCGCCACGGCTATTACTCATCTGGTCTCAGAGAGAGAGAGAGAGAGAGAGAGAGAGAGAGAGAGAGAGAGAGAGAGAGAGAGAGAGAGAGAGAGAGAGAGAGAGAGAGAGAGAGAGAGAGAGAGAGAGAGAGAGAGAGAGAGAGAGAGAGAGAGAGAGAGAGAGAGAGAGAGGTGCAGAAAGGTAGCTTCTCTGTATTCATTCATCTTCTGATATATCCCCTTACCTCAAGGCTTTTCATCTCTCTAACCACCCATCCATTCATCCATCCATCCACTCACTCATTCAGCCAGCAACCAGCCATGCATCCATTCATTCACCTATTTATAGATGCCACTAACCCCCCACCTAATCATGCACCCATCTTTCTATCCATCTTTCCATTTCCCCTTTCACTCTCCTCCCCATCTTCTATCCATCTTTCCATCTCTCTGTCTACTTTCCTGTCTCTATCTTTATTTCTTTCCTTCATTTATCCATATAGCATTTTCCCTCCCTTTCGGATAGCGCAGCGGGCCCAGAAAGAAAACAGCAAGGGGGTGGGTGGGGTGTTGGGGGGGCTGAGAGAGTTATGCAGCTCAGCAGCAGGATAAGGCATATGAAGAAAGGTGAATACAAAAAGTAAAACTCAAGAAAATAATAACTTTTATTAACGGTCTTTTTTCACAGATTGCTGCCTTCTTCAAAGACGAAGGCTGCTTTCACACCTGTAGTTTGCTCTTGAACAAAAGAACAAAAGACACAATGTTGCATTTTAGTGTTGCTCTTGTTCCAATTCACTGAAATTAACCAGGAGGAGTAAATATGAAGTTATACAGACAGACAGGTACTGCTTGGACGGTTTTTGCGATCGTCATTCTGTATAATCGGGACCCAGCAAAGATTATGCTTTGTTTGTGCAGCAAACAAATTATTTTTATTTGTATACCCTTTTATTTGTATACCCTTTGGTGTCACAAAGAGCTCATGAATACCTTTATTTTATCTTTAAGTAGACTGTAAATTGACCATATATTATCATAAAGACAAGTATCAACAGGAAGGTGCAACAGGTAGAAACAAAATGATGACTTTTGGATTGCTATCACAATTTTTAATGGACTTAATGTATAGTCAGATGCAAGCAAAGTCATTTTTATAGCATTGTGATCCGCACACATGATATATGGTTTCCAAATGATAATCATAAATACATGCTTGAATCAGGGTGGGGCAAACAATCTCAACAGGTGAAAAAGAAAGACATGAAGTAAAAACAGACAAAACAAACGGAGAAAACTTTGGAAAAAATGAAAGGGTAACAAAAAAAACAGATCATGACGTAATGCTAACATTACACAATGAATCAAATCAAATCAGGTTTTATTTATATAGCACATTTTTTTTTTAAACGATTTTTGGTCGAGCCAAAGTGCTGTACATATAATAATTACCTTACAGTAAGGATACTATACAGCAAATACAACAGCACAGATTGTTCAGAATATCATTATGAGAAAAACGACACCCTCTATCCTTCTACCCTCACATCGTAAAAGGAAAAACTTCCAGAGAAAACCCACAGTTTAAGGGGAAAAAATGGGAGAAAACTCAGGGAGAGCAACAGAGGAGGGATCCCTCTCCCAGCACGGACAGACGTGCAATAGATGCCGTGTGTAAATCGAAAATATAATACATTTTACAGCGTAGGTAGTCCAAATGTTTGGAAATGCATGTGTCTGTAATAAGAAGATGAATCCACGGGGATGTCAACAATCCTGTGGGAGCCTTCAGGGAAGCGACCCGAAGTCCACAACTTAATCCAGAACTCAGGATAGAGGATCCAGGGCACAGGACCAAAGCAAGAGGATCAGCCTCGACTCCGGATCCCGGCGTAGATATAGACACAAAAGAAAAATAAAATGTGGGGGACGCTCGGTTAATCGGAACATGCAAATACACAGACAGGCACACGCAGGGAGCAAGGTCCCCGCTGGGGCTTTAGTTGGAATTGGTGAGAGGTAAGGAGGTACGCTGTGACTACGGCATAACACTCCCCTTCCTTGAATAAGGCCCCCTCTGCAAACCTGTTACCCTCCAATAAAACCTTGTGATGTCATGGAGGGAAAAGGTTTTGGATAAAGAAAACATAGAAAGAGTAGTAATAACTGGGGATGCACGATATTGTTTTTTTGAAACCGATACCGATAACTTCCTGCTTCTCAAGACCGATACCGATAACCGATAATAATATAATATATATATATATATTAAATATACCTGTAGTTTTTGCACACCTGGTGGTAAAAAAAAGACTAGTAGTGAGCAAATGACATTAGCATTACTACTATGAACAAAACAAAGCCAAGAACAGTGTTGACTCTTCAAAGTGACCATATTTATTTCCCCAAACAAATCTGGCAAACTTCTTGCCTTTTTCAAAAGCCTCATCGATAGGTAAAAGCCCCGGTGCCTTTGCAGCTGGCTTTGGATTCGTCGCTAGTTTAGCAGCGCAGGCGTCTTCATACGCTGTTAACACACCATCGTAGCGATGGCGATGTTTCAGGTGACTGATCAGTTTGGAAGTATTATAGCTCGTTGCCTTTTTCCCTCCTCGTGCAACTTCTGCATTGCATTTGTTAACACAAATAGCAAGCGAACTATCTAACTCTGAAACTTTGAAATAGTCCCATACTACCGACGACATGTCTGTTTACTGTCCTGGCTTCACGGCCGCACACCATTTACGTCACAGCCAGGCATGAGTTAGGGAGCGCTGAATTTGTGAAAAACTCCCCTCTCCCTAAACCACTATACCACAGTACTGGCAAAACGGGAGGAGCCGAGTGAAAAACAAGCGCCCCGCATCCCAATCCACCCACACCGCAGTATTTTTTTCTTTTTTTTTACCCAAAAAATATATTGTATATTATCGGGGCTATTAATACTTTTATCGGGATGACGTCATAATTCCTAATATCGGACCGATTATTATGCACCACTAGTAATAACCTTATTTTTAAATATAAGATCCAAGTTTTTAGGATTTAAGTGAAAGAACCAAAATGTAGATGAAGAGGCACAGCGTATCTGTCAATGAAAATGCACATTCTTTTGTACCGTTTTCCAAGGTCATTTTCAGAATTCAGAATAAAACTAAATGTCAATGTAGCACCTCTAGTCCTATCTCATACCAAGAACAGAGGCACCAACATTTACCTAGGTTCGTAAAGTGGTATGCTGTGAATAACCCTGGGAAGAGTTAGATTTTAGTTGAAGATTTTACAATTTTATTGCCAGCAATGTTCAACAACATTTACATTAAATTGTGCCAACAATATGAAAATGAATGAAAAAAAAAATAGAGCTCGTTAACACACAAATAAAAATAGTCTCTTCCCTTTGATTAAGATAATTCAAATCAGTTTGGTGTGTGTGTATGTACTGCTATGGCTCTTCTACCCGGGTAGAGCTAATAGTGTACTGGTTCTTATCTGGATCAGATCAGTGTGAATTCAGCAGGATTCTTCAAATCACGTCCTCTGTAGGCAGGTCCAACGGTAAGCCACACCGCTTCCAACAACCGCTCACAGATTCACTGGGCTTGGCTCGCCATCAATCAAAAGGGTTAAATTACATGGGTCAAAAGTGACCCGAGTGAGTTTTAATTGTAAATATATTTGCAACAAATTACTTTAATAATTCAGAATTCAAGGTATTCCTCAATTAACTTGTTTGTAATCATCACAAATTCTTACTTTCATTTTTCCTTTCTTACTTTTTGAATAAAAATTATTTTTGTATCACTACCCTTCTAAGGGAAAACATGGGTCAAAAATTACCCGTAATGACCTACAATTTGCGAAGTGCCGGAGCGGCGTTCCTGTGCTCTCCGGCAGAACTACACCCCTGCCAGACGAGACATATACCACGTGATGAGACGTTAGGCCTGATCTTGGCCAGGAAAAACAGGCACTCACTCGTTAATTGTTTTTGCGGTCTAGATTTCTTTCATTTTTTTTTTTGCACGTGTTTATAAATTACCTCGAGGGCCGTATAATTTGGTCTGGCGGAACGCATATGACCCGGAGGCCGGTGGTTCCCCACCCCTGATCTAAAGGTTGTTGAGCAGGCAGTGAGAAATGAAGCTAACGACTTACCAAGTGTTATGGTCACCGTATAGTGCTTCGATCCATGCGGTGATGTGTGTGTCTAATCCATGCACATGCACAACATTTCAAGCACCTAACAAGCCTTTAGTTAGGCTCCCCACGCCTGAGGCTCAGGAGGTTAATGTCAATGACTTAAAACTGTACATGCATCCGTGGACATATATGGATACGGAAGGGTACAATTACCTCCATTCAGGCTTCGGGAGCTTTGCTATTCAGATCTTCTTTCAGTTCTGCCACGACACGCTCATATTATGAACAAGAAGAAAGAAAGAATGAAAAACAGTGGCTGGCAGAAAGACTGACATTTACATTCTGGGCATGTTAATTGGAGTGCAACAGTGGAATTTGCTAAATCCAACCAAGAGGCCAGAATTACAATAGATAGTTATGAAACATAGATGGAAGGCATATTTGGGAGGGGGGGGGGGGATTGGAGTCTGGAGGGGGGGGGGGGGGGGGGGGAACCACAGCGAGTCTGGGATGAATCTCAGCCTGCTGAATAGCCAGTGGTGGCAAACAAAGGAAAGCATGCCGGCCTGTGTAGACCTGGAGGCTGGCCTGTTGGTGTGCATGTGTGGATCCCTCCGCAGCCCTTGTTTGCCAGCGGCAGGATTTTGTATTCAACACAAGCAGCCAGCGGAAGGACTGTATGAGGGGGATAACATGGGAGGGTCCAGGGAGGTTGTAGACGTGCTGCAGCGTTCTGGATGAGTTGAAGGGGCTGGAAGGAGTGTTGCCGCAGAGAGAGTTGCAGGAGCCCAGACAGGAGATGACTAAACTTGAGCAAGGAGTTGGACAAAGTCTCTGATGGGGAAAAGGGTCTGCTGTTGTAGTTGTAGTACAAGGCTGTGGCTGTATTGTGGCTTCAGATTTGTGTTAAATGTTTGGCCTTCTGGTTAGTGGTTACCATTGTTTAGGGTTAGGGGTGTTGTAGGTGGAACGTTTTTTAAAGGTGACATACATATAGTTGAGGCTGATTTGGAGGTGGTGGGCTGATGTGAGTAAGTGTTCCTGAATATAAGGGGACACACTAAAGCAGAGATAATGAATATCCTTCAAAAAGCAGTGCTATTAAATGTCTTTCCTTCCCCCAAGCATTTTGTTTTTGTATTACCGTGCCCAGGCTGTAAATAAAATATATTTGTGTACAAATTAGAGTTCCCCCTTCAACCCCCAGCTCAGATAAAACGCATGAGAGGAAATTATTAAATAACAAATTGCCTTCAGGACATCATCTGATTCAACACTTCCTTATTTGAACACACATACATAGCTGCTGTCCCGAGGGATAAACTTGACATATTTTGTTTTTCTAAAATTAATAATTTTCCACAAGCAGACAGTTTATAATGGTTTGCCAGACGGTGATTGAGAGGAGACTGCTCGAATGCCCCGTTTGCAGTTTACATTAAGTTACCTTATTTTTACTCGGCTTTGAACTCCACCCACTCCCTTGCTGCTGACGAATCCCGAGAGATGGTGAGCGGCATTGCAAGTTGTTCATGATTGCCTTCTGGCTTTTTGTTATGTCATCAGCTGTTATTTTATTGGTGAAGTTAGCATGTAATTTCAGATGACAACAACTTGATATGAGGTTTAGAGTATTTTATCATTGTACAAAAATCCATCTGTTAATCGCTTAAACAATTCTTAAAATCCACTCATTATGAATGAGTTCCTGAAACACACTGCTACTGAGCCGGAATACTCGTCTGTTTTGTTATATCTGTTCTTGAGGACATTGGAATAAAAAGGATGTTACATTGATGTCTCTCAATGTTAATTTGTGGTTGTGGTTGGTTCGGTGTAGCCATTAGACATCCTGATCAAAACGTATATTTGTTATGTCCTGCTCATTGTTTACACTTCAAATACTAACTGACAAAAGGAGTTGGAGTTGAGAGACGATGACTACAACCAGATAATGTCACAAGTAGCTAGTTGCATACTTATTTTAGCTGGTTAATCATTAGACAATATCCAATGGCTTACAAGATTGTATTTGGCTGTTTACCTGGATTCAACCAAAGCCTGCTTGAATGTGATTGGTCAATACTACTCTGATTTTAAATGCAGGCATCTGTTTATAGAGATTAGTCCAGCCCAGAAATCAGAGCTAAAACAAGGGAATTAATACCGGAGAGACTTAAATGTGTGACATAAGCAGAAACAAAACTTCTTATGAATGCTATTGTTGTTGTATAACTGCTGAATGTGTCATCAGCAGTTATTTGCTTCCCGATCCCCACTTAACCCATTTAATCCCATTGGTCACAATAGTGACCGTAAAACATATTTTCACTGATAAGGCTGTATAAATGTTACTGAATTATATCTCAATGTATTTCCAGAAAATATTGGATAAATAAAAGGTCTCAATGAAATATGTGCAGTGTCACATGTTTAGTGTAAATTGTCACATGACTTGAGCTGTTCACTTCCTGGTTGCACCTAGAGTGCTCCTCTCACTCACTGCTCTACGGCATCAGCACTACATCCCTCAATAGACTCCAGCGTGTCCAGAACGCAGCCGCCAGACTCCTCACCCACACCAAATCATGGCACTTTTGAGAGATTTTAAATCTCAGATCTGCTCACGTGAACCTGTTACACAGGTCTCAGTAGGCACTCAAGCCTGCATTACAATAGGCAGGGCCTCTCTGCTGTCGCCCATCAGCTATAGAGAGTTAACCAATTAGAGGGGCGTGGCCCCACAGCTGTGAGAACTTAGCAATCAGGCGTCCATTTTAGGTAGCTCTTTCCTGGAGCGTCAGCCGAAGACTGACAAAGACATTGGAGTCACGAGGGTGGCAAAGAGGAGGCAAATCCTACTCTGATTGAGCTAATTACCGCATGGTGTTTTATTTTCTTTACTTTTCTAGCCCCTCATGCTATAATAGTGTGTATTTTCTCCATTCCTGTTCATGTGTCTTCTCGCAATTATCACTGGCCCCGTGTATCTCCTAATGGCTATAACCGGCCTGCTCTTGTCTATCCCACGTGCTCCACTGAGATCCAACATCTAGTTTCAGGCGGCCTGTGGAACTGCCAGTCAGCTGTTCCTAAGGCTGACTTCATCTCTGGCTACGCCTCCCTGCAGTCTCTGGATTTCCTTGCTCTCACTGAGACCTGGATTACTCCATTCAACACATCCACCCCAGCAGCTCTCTCCACAGCATATTCCTTCTCCCATACACCCAGACCCACTGGCAGAGGAGGTGGCACTGGTCTCCTGCTCTCTCCCAAATGGAGCTTTTCCCTCTTCAAGCTACCTAACTGCACTCCTTCCACCTTTGAATTCCATGCCGTCACAGTAACCCATCCTATACAATTAACCATTGTTGTTCTCTACCTTCCACCAGGCGCCTTGGGGGACTTCTTGGAGGAATTAGATAATCTCCTCTCAAACATCCCTGAAACTGGCCCTCCCGCTGTACTTCTCGGAGACTTCAACCTCCAGACAGGGAAGATAGATGAACTAACATCTCTGTTAACCGCCTTTGCTTTCTCACTGTCTCCATCCCCACCAACTCATAAAGCTGACAATGTCCTTGATCTCATATTCTCAAGGAACTGCACTACTTCTAACCTCTCTGTAAACCCGCTCCACACATCTGATCACTTCTTCATTTCATTCTCTCTAACCCTTTCCAAACATAACAAACTAATCTCTTCTCATCCTGCACCTGTCCCCCGTAACCTCTGTTCCCTCTCCCCCTTTGCCTCATCGGTGCTCTCAGCCCTCCCTTCCTCTGACTCGTTCCAACTCCTGCCTCCAAACTCTGCTGCGGAAACTCTCCTCTACTCTCTCATCCTCTCTGGACTCTCTCTGTCCTCTCACATCTCGGCAGGCTCGTCAGTCCCCTCCTTCTCCCTGGCTAAATGACGCACTGCATGCTAATATAACCGTCCTTAGGGCAGCAGAGCGAAAACGATGGAAATCCAAACACAGCGACGACCTCCTAACCTATCAGGCTCTCCTCTCCTCTTTCTCTGCTTCAATCTCTCAGGCAAAAAGCACTTTCTTTCAAGATAAGATCCAATCTTCCTATTCCAATCCCAAAAAACTATTTTCCATCTTTTCCACCCTCTTGGACCCTCCCAAAGCCCCTCCCCCCTCCTCACTTCTGTCAAGCGACTTTGTTAACCACTTTGAAAAAAAGGTTGATATTCGCTCTTCTTTTTCTGACTCACCTTTACTCACCACTGGGTCACCAGACCCTCCTTCCACCCACACACTAACCTCCTTTTCCCCTCTCTCGCCAAGTGAGGTTCTTACCCTCATTACCTCTGCCCGCCCTACCACCTGTCCTCTGGACCCTATCCCTTCAAACCTCCTTCAGACTATCGCTCCTGATATTCTACCGTTTCTCACCCATTTCATCAAAACTTCTCTAACTTCTGGTCACTTTCCAAACAGTCTCAAGGAGGCAAGAGTAAACCCTCTCCTAAAGAAACCCACTCTCAACCCGTCTGATGTTATAAACTACAGGCCTGTCTCTCTACTCCCGTTCCTGTCTAAAACACTTGAACGCGCTGTCTTTAAACAACTCTCCTGTTATCTCCATCAGAATAACCTTCTGGATCAGCACCAGTCTGGTTTCAAGGCAGGTCACTCCACAGAAACTGCTCTCATTGCTGATACTGAGGAACTGCACACTGCTAAAGCAGCCTCCCTCTCCTCTGTCATCATCCTTTTGGACCTGTCTGCTGCATTCAACACGGTGAACCATCAGATCCTCCTTCGCACTCTCCAAGAACTTGGAGTTTCATTCTCTGCACTTTCCCTCCTCACCTCATACCTCAAATACCGTACCTACAGGGTAACTTGGAGAGGGTCCGAGTCCGACCCTTGTCAATTAACTACAGGGGTCCCTCAGGGCTCTGTTCTTGGTCCCCTCCTCTTCTCCCTGTACACAAACTCGCTCGGATCTGTCATTAGCCCGCATGGTTTTTCATACCACTGCTACGCTGACGACACCCAATTAATTCTGTCCTTTCCCCGCTCAGAGACCCAGGTCGTCGCACGCATCTCTGCTTGTCGAGCTGACATCTCTCAGTGGATGTCCGCTCATCACCTCAAGCTCAACCTTGACAAGACTGAACTGCTTTTCCTTCCGGGAAAAGATTGTCCCACTCTTGACCTGACTATCAACATCGGCACCTCTGTTGTTTCCCCGACCCAGACTGCAAGGAATCTGGGTGTGATCCTAGATAACAACCTGTCCTTTACTGCAAACATCGCTGCTACAACCCGTTGCTGCAGATACACGCTTTACAACATTGGAAGATACGTCCCCAGCTGACCCAGAAAGCGACGCAGCTTCTGGTCCAGGCTCTCGTCATCTCACGCCTAGACTACTGCAACTCCCTCCTGGCTGGTCTACCTACATGTGCCATCCGACCTCTGCAGCTCATCCAGAATGCAGCGGCTCGTCTGGTCTTCAACCTTCCTAAATGTTCCCACACCACTCCGCTCCTCCGCTCCCTTCACTGGCTTCCGGTAACTGCTAGAATTCACTTCAAGACACTGGTACTTGCATACCATGCTGCGAATGGATCTGGCCCTTCCTACATCCAGGACATGGTTAAACTACGTTCTGCATCAGCCAAACGACTCGCTGCACCCTCGCTGCGAGGGGGACCCAAGTTCCCATCAGCAAAAACACGTGGGTTTGCTATCCTGGCTCCAAAATGGTGGAATGAGCTCCCCATTGACATCAGGACAGCAGAAATCCTGCACATCTTCCGGCGCAGACTGAAAACTCATCTCTTTCTCTTTCCACCTCGAGCGATAGAATTACTAACAAAGAACTGCTAACAGAGCACTTATATACTAATAAAGGACTGGCTTATCTATAGCCAGTTGAGTAGCACTTGAAATGCTTGGCTCTATGAAACCTGATGTACTTATATGATTCTGTTTTCTTCAAGGTTGTCTTCCTGGTCGAATGTACTTATTGTAAGTCGCTTTGGATAAAAGCGTCAGCTAAATGCAATGTAATGTAATGTATCACATCACCCCGGTCCTCAAAGAACTCCACTGGCTCCTCGTTTCACACCGCATCCATTACAAACTCCTGGTCCTCACTTACAAAGCCCTCCACCATCTGCCCCCCCTACCCCACTGACCTCCTCATCCTCTACCAACCACCCCGGTCCCTCAGATCCACCTCAGCCGGTTTGCTTTCCATCCCCAAGGCCACACTCCGGAGCTTCGGGGATAGAGCCTTCTCTGTGGCAGCCCCGAAGCTCTTGAACTCCCTCCCCCAAGACCTCCATGAGCCTGAGTCCCTCATCCTGTTCCAGTCCCGCCTCAAAACCCACCTCTTCAACTCTGTATCCATAAGCGCCCCCCCCCCCCCCCTCTCAACCAACTTCCTCCTGACTGCTTTTCTGTTTTGTTTTGTTTGTCTACCCTCCCTCCCAAATGTAAAGCGTCTTTGGGTTCAAGAAAAGTGCTATAGAAATGTAATTTATTATTATTATTAAGTAAAGAGGATGGCTGCCTCAAAGCTCCCAGAAAAAGGGTTAGTAAAGAATGTTAACGTAAAGATAGTACAATGGTTTTTGGTAAACATAATCTTTAAGGTATCTAGTATTGATAAATGCATTTGCAATAACTTAACTTTTTTTAATGTGGAAACAGAAAGAGTAAACATGTTGACGGCAACAATAGTGACCGGTGGGATAACACAGTGCATCTATACACATACATAGTCTTTTAACCTAATTTCTTAATGCATTTCTTTTAGCTTTACCTTGAGTCAAGTTCTGGATATGTTGGATCTAGGTGACAGCCCTGATAAGGCATGCAACATTACAGTTATCCCTCAAACTGAGAAAGATTCTTTCCTCAGTGATTGTGATAGCGATGGGTCAGAAATGGACTATGAGGGGGAGTCAGGCCATTTGCCAGCCAAGCTGTTGAATGCATATCCTGAACTTCAGCAAACTGATCATGACAGGAACAACGTTATCAATGATGATGATGACATCCCCCTCACCACTACCCCTTCCACACACCCCTCCACTGTTCATGATAAAGAGCCAGTGGCCTCTATGAGCCAGAAGGTCCAGTCAGAAAAGCCAAGGGCAAAGCTGCAGGTTGTCAAAAATAAAGATTGAGTGTTCAAACGATCGAAGAGGCCCGCCTCTACTGTTATTCCAAAACACACAGTATACAGCCCAAATGCTGCAGAATGTATAACACAAAGTTGCCCTGGTCAAATGGATGTTTTCTTACTAATGTATCCACCTACCCTAAGAGAGATCACCATTGAAATGTCCAACCTCTACTCCACCCAGACCAAGGACCAGCAACTGTATCTGAGTATGGAGGAGCTCCTCACATTTTATGGGATCCTTATCACCTCTGGGTACAGCTCTGTTCCAAGAAGACACATGTACTGGTCACTTGACAGTGATGTACACAATGAAAGCATTTCAGATGAAATGCGGAGAAATCGCTTTGATGAAATAATGGCCTCAATTCATGTGGTTGACAACACAAAGATCACTGACGACCCATTTTTTAAAGTTAGACCCATCTTCTTCGAGCTCAATCAGTCATACAAAGTCATGCCATTTCAGGAATGGCTGTCGGTGGATGAGAGCATGATCAGATACTATGGTCGCCATGGATGTAAGCAATTCATAAGAGGTAAACCAATCCGCTTTGGTTACAAACTATGGAGCCTTGCCTCATCCAGTGGTTACATGCATCACATGGAGCCATATGGTGGATCCCACACTCTCCTCCCTGAGACGGGGTTAGGTCAGGGACCCAGTCTTGTCCTTGGTCTTGCAGAGCAAGCTCAGGTGCCTCAAGGTTGCAAGTTCATCCATGACAACCTCTTCACTTCTCTTGGACTCCTTGATGAAATGACAAAAAGAAGATATGGGAGCTCTGGAACAATGAGGCAAAATTGTCTGTTTGATGTCCCATTCAAGCCAAGGAGACAAGTTGCTGGTCCGTTGGAGAGACAATAATGTTGTCACAGTGGCAACAAACATGGAGGAGAAATACAGTGAGACCTTTGTCAAGAGATGGAACAAGGAGTGACGTACATTTGACAAAGTCCCACAACCAAAATGCATCAACCTATACAATGAGCACATGGGTGGTGTTGACCTTCATGACCAACAGGTATCAAGATACCATATCTCGATCAGGTCTAAGAAGTGGTGGTGGCCCATCTTTGCATGGTCTGTCAACAGTGCACTTGTGAACAGCCATTTATTTTACAGAGACATTATGGGAGGGACATTATGGGAGGGACCATTGATCTGCTCACCTTCTCAAGGATAGTGGCGCAGTCACTTATGCAAAAGTTTGGCACAAAACCACTGAGCCAGGGCAGGAGATCTCTGCTGGCAGCTACTGTTGAACATCAGGCAAGATATGACTAATCATCTCACTGGCCAATCAACACGATGCATCGGTTCCAGAGATGTCGTCACTGTGACAAACGTCCTACCTAAGCATGTGAGAAATGCAAAGCACCACTGCCCATTGAGTGCTTCAAGATGTACCATGGACAGTAGAAAGGGCACTATAAGTGAATGCAAAGAGGCTGTAATAGCTATAAAAAAAAAAAAACAGACCCAATAAAGGCTGTGGAGATGAAGTACAAAGGACAAGTCCATGACAAAGGGGAAAAGTCCAAAATGACTGGAATGTTTTGGAAATGAAGTTCAAGTTAATCAATCAGTAGATAGTTCAAAATAGTGATGCACAAACTAATCGTGCACTTTGTTCTAAAGCCTATGATATATATATATATATATATATATTGCATTTTTGTTCAGTATAGGACACCTATTCTACATGCTACCTTTTCTAAATGTTACCTTTTATGTTCAATGTGAATGAATCACACAACTGGCTGTACAGTTGTTTGTGAATGTTGCACTAAAATATCAGAAAGACAATGTTACAAATATTGCACTAAAGTAAAAGTTCAAATTTGACAACAGCTGTATAATATTAATGTTTCATTACATGTTGCACTAAAATAGAAATGTTGAAAAACGTTGATGGTTGTTCATATTGGTGTTGTATCAGGAATCTTGATGTGTACAAGGTCTAACTAGAATTTGATGGGGATTGCCAGTGACAGAGTTTTAAATGTGTAGATAACTAGGCTGGGATGTATACACATTTGGATGACTGCATTGGAGAAGTATGCTAATTCAATATATGTATTTGCACGGCAACAGATAATCCCACCAGTCACAATTGTGACCGGCCATAAAACATAACATTTCAATTACTTTTCCATGAGTTTTTTTAAAAACAATGATTGATTTTTTCAAAGGGTTACTAATGACATAAGATTTGGATATTTTCAAGTCTGGGAAAAATGTGGGATTAAATGGGTGATATTTCAATGGTGTTATTCAAGTTGTTTCCAAAAATCAACTTGGTTCTATTTCGTATGAGGCTTCGCCCTCTAAGGCTATCGCTATTGGGTAATTCCACTGCAGGTGTGCAGCACTGACAGACTTAATCCATGCCCACCTATGACGTGGGCCCCACCTCCGGCCTCACTTCCGTATAAATAGGAAGAAGGCCCGTCCAACTGCTCCCACTTTTCTTCAGCACTCCGTAGTAGCAGAAGCACTGTAGCAGGCACATTAGAAAACAAAGATTCCTCCCGTAAAAAGCTTTGTTTCTAGTGGAAAGATGGAGATGGGGCAGGTAAGTCAGGGCTGCGTCCGGAATTGCCTTTCATGTGAGAAGGGCTACATAATGAACGTTGACAAACACTCACAGTGTGAGTCCTGCTTGTGGTTAAAGCATGCGAGAGCTGCTCTCTCCCCACAGGTGTCATGCTCGCTATGTGCCCGGCTCCCTTTGGCCCTCAGACAGCAGAGAGCGGACGCTCTCGCTGCAGCTGAGGTCGGGATGATTGGGCAGTCCAGGAGGCTTACTCCGTGGACAAGGCCCTGGATTTCCTGGATCCGTGTGGAGGGCACGAGTCGGATGACTACGCCCCCTCCATTCATGGATCACCAGGTGGTTCCCCCATCATCTCCCTCCTCCGGACGGAGGAGGCAGAACGGGGTCCCGGTCTAGGTCCGGCACACGGACCAGTG